>NC_079546.1:20253214-20553214 GCF_015846415.1 Triplophysa dalaica | reverse complement strand
GCTGAAAGAAGCCAACTAAAGCAAACACTGATCACAAAAACGGTGACTTTAAATAAACCAATAAAGCATCAAGTCATGGCTGTTATGCTGCAGTCCCTGTGAAGCAGAAGTGATGATCGTCTTCAGTATTCTGACGTATTTACAAGATGAATAGTGGGTGTGGCTCATGTTTTCTACTGTGAATTGATTGGATGAATAAAAACAGGATGTTCCCGTAATTTTACGGTAGTTTGCTGGTAACCACAGCTGCCGGTATTTTTCCGTAAAAACTACGGAATTTGTATTTTCTCTTTTCTTTTCTGATATTAAATGTTTTGTGGGTCACCACTATGCTGAAGAGTGGAGTCTGTGTTTAACTCACGGTCAGGCAAAGATATTCTGAAGTCATGCTGCATGTTGCTTTGTTTGAAAGTGACTTTAATAATGAACTACAAAGAAATAAATTAAGTAAATGTAATGTTATCACTTTTATGCATTTGGACCAAGTTTTCATTTTCTATAAAGAAATGTTGTTAATATAAAAAGCTCAAATGTATTAAGTTCATACACAGTTTGAAGTTTGTGCCCTGAAGTTTTAAACTGCAAAGCTGTTTACATTCTTTTCCTGTATTTTTTACGGAATTTTACTGGTAACCACAGCTGCCGGTATTTTTCCGTAAAAATTACGGAACATTTTTTACAGTGTAGGTATGGACTCATATATACACCAGGGTGTACATTTTTACACCAGGGAATGTGCTGTGAATGATTTTAGACAGTTCATCGTGATCTAAGGTAGAAAATAATTGCAATTTCTCCTTAGGGGTGCTGTAGTTAGTTTGTTTAGCGGGTTTCACTACTGGTTCTGGTTTTTAATCTTCTTTAAACGTAGAGGAGCAACTGTGTCTAATGTTTCCGAGAAGGTGGAGTTAAAATTTTCAATAGTAATGTCAAGATCGTCAACGGTTTTACTCATGCTAGAGAATTGAGACAATTCAGGCAGATCATTGAGCTACGCATCTTTGGTAGTTGAAGTAATCGTTCTACCATATTTGTAACAAGGAGTTTGATTTGCAGCCGTAGGCCAGTGAAGCAAACATAATATCAGATAATGATCCGAAATGTCTTCACTCTGCTGAACGATTTTAACATCGTCCACATTTATACCGTAAGATAGTATTAAATCTAAAGTATGATTACGAAGGTGAGTGGGTCCTGACACATGTTGACTAACACCCATGGAGTTAAGAGTGTTTTGAAAGCCAATCCTAAGGCAGCTGTATTGTACACATGGATGTAAAAGTCACCAACGACAAGGACTCTATCTGCGGCCAGTACTAGTTCTGATAAGAACCCACCAAATTTTTTTATAAAATCTCTGTGGTGCCCTGGAGGGTTATATACAATAGCTAGAATAAATTTTAAAAATGTTTTGTCCTTAGTATTAGGTGTCGATACGTGAAGTACCATGACTTCGAAAGAACTGTACTTAAAATTAGACTTCTGAGAGGTAATAAAAGAATTCTTGTAAAGTGCAGCGACACCTCCCCCTCTACCTTTTAGACGAGGCTCGTGTTTATAGTAATAATCTTGGGGAACGGATTCATTTAGAGTAATATAATCATCTGGCTTTAGCCATGTTTCTGTCAAACAAAGCATGTCTATTTTATGATCGGTTATCAAATCGTTTACAAAAAGTGCTTTATTTGAGAGAGATCTAATATTAAGCAATCCGAGTCGTAACAGTTGATTATCTGTATTTTCTTCGTGTTTGATTTGTTAAACGCTCTGGCTCTCGGTAAACATTTGACTAAGGTGGCTGGTGTTCAACAATGTTCAACAATGGCGTCAGCTTCACTTCATCAGTTGAAAACATGCGGATCGATCGAACTGTAACAGAGGTCTGCTACTGCTTGTGCAAACGTCAATCTTTGTTAGAGATCACACATTTTTGCTGCTATGGCGAGGGAAATGACACCGGACTGAATTATATTATTTAACATTAATAACAGAACTGTTAGTTTTGCCTTTTTATACTGGACCCGTGTTGGATAATAAAACAAGCAGATTGACCAGGAGACATTTGCAAGCAGGACTTCAAAAGATGTTTCATAGAAGTGTTTAAAGGGGTCATATTTCGGAAATATGTGTTTTTCTGTGTCTTTGGTGTGTTATAAGTTGCCCATTCATGTATTCGACACGTAAAATAGCAAAAATTTAGATGTCAGAACAAAAGATGCATTGTATCTAAAAGCGAATGTGTACCCAGACCTGCCTAAAATGCCAATTGTAACCCCACGAATGTACGTCACTTTGTGGTATGATTTGACTAAGACCGCCAAAATGTATACGCAAGTAAGATGGGCGGTCTTGTAAATCTCATTGTACCGTCACAGCCTGATGTTCCGAATATGGTAAGCGGCGTAACATTTCCGTGCAGTATTCGACCAATCACTACGCACTAGTGAACTAGCAAATCATAGCACACCTTGCTTTTCAGAGCGATGAGCTTTGTAAATATCTGTGCGTTTCAGAGAGGCGGAGCAAAGAGGAGATACAAACATGCACAGTATGTGGAAAATACAGCGTTATTTAACCCTAAATCGTGTATAAACTTTATATTACATCTAAAGCAAACAATAATATTCGTTTTAGCCGAGTCAAATGACCATTTTAAGAAGTATGCGCGCACACACACACAACATAAGTGTATTATACAGAACAGCTTTCACAGCCGATGTTAAAGTTATGGAAGCTGTTATTTGACTGTTGGTTATCTTAGAATGTGTATAAATGAATTCTTATTACCAGCTGTAGGACTGTGAGGAATGTGAAAGTATTTTAGCGTGTAGCTCAGTCAAATTTTTGCAATCGCTGGAAACCAAACACTATTCCAGCGCGCTTCCTCTTCTTAAAGGAAGGCTGCGCCCATTTTTTGGCGTATACCTTTTGGCAGAGGTCATGCAGTACATTCGAATTTTCACTGGTTTTGATTATTTGGATGTTTTACTTCACATTGTAGTCTGAGGCGCAAAAAGAAGTCACCGTAATAGTGTTAAGTGTTTCCTGTAGTTGTTCTCTTGATCCTTGTTTTCTAGTAATTAAAGTTTTTCACCAGTTGTAATATGATGCGCTACAGGTGTTTCTATTACAGTGAAGGCAAAGTTGAACTATGCTAAGTGATGATATTGGTAAATAATAAAAAGTAGAAACATTCTCCTGAAGAAGTTTTAATTATCTTGTGGTTCAGCAGTGTAGTGATACACAATTATTGTTAAAATGCTCAAAAGTGCTGAACCAAACAAGCACACAGACATCAAGAATCTGTGAAAAAAATACTTTATACAGCAATGCATTCTGGGTAACATCATAGTACAAAATTCCTGTATGACTCCCAGCATGCATTGCAGTTGATCTGTTCACCTTAATAATTCCGTTGCTTGTCACCATCATTGAGGTTTGTATGAAGAGTGTTGATGTCTAGATGTATCTTAGTAACAATATTAAGTCTTTGGGCAAGTAACTGTTTCTCCAAATTGATTCGAATCTTTTTCCAAGAGGAGCATTATTTATGAGTTATATTTATAATTTTACATACACAGTGTTATAACTGAAACCTACAAAGTAAAGCTCCATAATAAACCCTATTTATAAAAGTAGTATTTAATCTCTTTTTTCAACAATGTGCAAGTGTCAGTAAGACAGCAGTACTGAAGCAGTTGTAAAAGTAAAGAATTAACACCAACAGTCCAAAGCTTATACCTTAACGAAAGGAAACTTAACTGGAAAATCTTCAATCTAAAGGAAATCATCAAAATCAACTGTTCTTGTTCATGTTTTCTTGAGTGATTGTGTTTGTTTACAGCAGGTGTTCATCATTAATGATCAATCATCAGTTAATGAATCACTTCATTATCTCATTATCTTCAACACTGTTTCAGTGTTACTTTTAACACCCTATGTAGTGTGGCACATACATACACCAAGCAGTGTTCATTAAACACAGGCCAATTTGCTGTGTGACGACTTTTAGGAAGACAGACACATACAAACTCTACTTACATTTATTTTTATGCACGTGTATACGATGAGATGTCCTTCTGGACATTTTGTTCTTACATGTCAGTTGTTTATTGGTTCTCCTAACCTCCTTTCTAATTTATTGTGATTTAAAAATATATATTTTATTGTTTTCCTTTTCTTATTATTATCATCAATATGTAAAAGAGATCAGAATAGAGATCAGAATTAATTACTAGTTACCCATTACATATTCAATAGTGTAATTAGATTACTGTCCAAATTACTCTGTCCAAAAAGTATTTAGTTACTCATTACTAATTACTTTCTATATCCTACATCAACCTTAGTTAAGTGATTCAAGTAAAGACATGAAACGGCTAATTTAATTAATTCAAATAAATAATATTATTAACTGACCAAAGTATTACAAATGTGAGTATTATACATTAAAGCACAGATTTTTAAGGAAAACTTTGAATTTTGATGTCAATTACACTATTGCACACGCATATATTTCACAAAGTATTTCGTTTAATTACATCAAAAGTAACTGTAATTAAATTACAGAAAACATATGAGTAATCCCTTACTTTACTTTTTCAAGGGAAAAGTAATTAAATTACTGTAACTAATTACTTAGTAACTAGTTACACCCAACACTGCCCACAGTCAGCAATGTAACTCTGGAAATCTTTCCATTTTATGAGGAAAGTTAATATAACTTCATAATCAAACACATGTTAGAAAACATTCCTTCTTATGAATAAGTCTGGCTTATTTAACTGTATTCATTTGACATGTCCTAGAAAAACAAACCCCTGAGTATTGTCACACACACAATGGGTGCGTTCAAATACCCCCACTTGCAGTCTTGGCCACTTGAGAGTGCATGCACACGACAGGAAGGAAGAGCGCAAGTGTGTCCAATGTCTTAAAAATGCCAAAGGGTAGTGCGCTTAATCCACACTAAACCCACACTAGCTTGAATACCGCTTTGGAGCGGTATTAAGGCTAAGGATATCCCATCATGCATCATGTTCTGGATATGAATCATGAGACTTTTTCCTTGGATCTCGCGAGATGTTGCGTAAAGCTTTGAAGTGTATGTTAAACTATTTCTTAAATATTGATTATGTGGCCTCAGCCAGCTCGTGCTTAGGCTCAGCTCTGAGTTCATGTGTTTTAATAAAAACTCGGTCACACTTTTTTTTAAGGTCCAATTCAAGGTATTGATTAACCATTAACTCTTTCCCTGCCAAAGACGAGTTATTACGGCAATCTGTGTTTGTACTGTTGTACAGCAGGTGGCGCTGTTACACATCTTTGGAAAAAGTACATAAGCTCTGAACCTTGAACATATGTTTTATCTGTTTTTAATGATTGTTCTGAGTGTAATCTAGGTGGATTCTTTGAACAAATATTTTTAATTATCTCAGCAGTTTAATCAAAAAGAATATAAATGAAGATAGAAGAATACAGTTTTCTTGTTTGAAAGCTGAGACTCTGTTCTTTCATTTGATATATTGTTTGTCCATAAATTGATTACAGAAAATGTTCCGTGAGCCAAAAAGATTTAGTGAAAATGTTAAAAAAAAAGCTGGCGCTGGCAATTGTTTTTAAAAAGGCTGGCGGGGAAAGAGTTAACTGTGGCATTTGCCTTAATAAACAACTAATTTGTTGCTTATTAATAGTTAGTAAGGTAGTTGTTATGTTTAGGTATTATGTAGGATTAGGGAAGTAGAATATGGTCATGTTGAATTTGTGCTTTATTGGTACTCGTAAACAGCCAATATGCTAAAATGGGAATCTAATAACCAACTAGTTAATACTGACAATTTGTACTTAGTGTTACTAATGTGCTACCAATAACTCAAATTCTCTTTCAGCTCTCTGTTCATTATCTGAAGGCATTCAGCGCCGCTATCACTATATAGACATGAAGATGAACTGGACTGAAGCTCAGACATATTGCAGAGAGAACTACACAGATCTGGCCACAGTCAACAACATCAATGACATGAACAAGCTGAAGGAGACTGTGATGAAGACTGTGAATAACAATCAGGAGTTTGTCTGGATTGGACTGAAGAGAACAGGTGTTTATAAATGGAAGTGGTCTCTGGGTGATCCTGTGAAATATCTGAACTGGGAAACTGAACCATCAAATATCACAAATAATTGTACTGTTATGAGAAATGGAAAATGGCATCAGCAGAAGTGTATTGATAAGCTGGGATTCATCTGCTACAATGGTGAGTGACAGCAAACCTTCACTTCACAAAACATGATCATAAGACAACAATAATAAACATCACAGTTAAGAAACAGAACACATGTGGGTCAGATGAACAGGTTGGAGCTGAACTCTACAGGATTGGACACTTCTGATTTAAGCAAATACACAAAGACAGTCAATGTAACACAGTAGCATCATTACATCTGATTCACTTCTCATCTCTGACTTCAGGTGTTTCAAAGGATTTCATTATCTGTCAATCACAGACTTTCCTTCTCAGCTGTGGTGAGTTCTCTGAGTTTCATCATTTACATGTTCACTGATTTAAAGGCCACATAACATGATGAGAAAATAAAGATTTGTCTGTGATGGATCTGCCATGCCTTAGCAAATCGCAACCAAAAAATTGATTCCATTGCCTCAAAAACAGGGAGCAAACTAGTCTTCAAGTGTGACAGTTTTTATTAAATCCTGCTTACGCAAGATAAAAGGAGAGAGGAAAAAGATGCAAAAATTGTATTCAATTCAAATTAGATCATAGAAAAGATCTGGTACACAAAAAAGGACTCATTATGCTTTAGCCTCTCACTAACAGATGACAAAAATCCATTATCACCTTTCTCAGGGTACAACAAGTAACACTCGAAAGACAAAACATACACTGAATGTGTAAGAGGTGGCCAGCACCATGAAAACAAAAAGGGGAGACAAAACAATCCACAATTTCACAACAGTAACAACACAAACCCTGAAATGAACAAAATACATTTGACTAAATTTAGAGCCATGGATAACTTTAGTCAATGCAAAAATAATTATATTTAACAAACTCGCATTGATCAAGACATCACATTTTCCAATGTCCCCTCTAATACTTGAAAGTTGGTGCAGTCTCATTTCCTTAGAATTCCCATAAAACAGATCAACTTCCTGTTTGAATCTCTTTGTCACTAGGCTGGTCCATTCCAACAACACACGAGGTATTAAACATTTCTTTTAAACAATTTAAACAAGTCATCTTAACTATAAATGAACTAACAATTTGAGCTAAGTTTTTATAAATCACATTCTAGCCACAGAGAAATTTGAACTGGTTTTAATGTTTTTATCTTAAGCCACATAACTAAGCCCGTGCACTGACTCAGTACAATGACAAAATAAAAGATCTTAAATCAAACCAACATAGTAATGTCCTTTTATTTATCAATCAATGCAAAGATAATGGTATCAGAATTGTGTGGCCCAAATCCCGGCCATCACATTGTCAAACACAATTGTCTGTAATGTGACTTTTTATGAACAGATCAGGGAACTATTAAAGTCCTTTCAGCCAATTATGGGCGTACAGACGGACAGACCTGCTCTACTGGAATAGAAGATAACAAGATCTCAAATGTTCAGTGCAGTCTGAACACATCTCTAACTGTGGCCACTCGGTGAGAACAGAAACATTATTAAAGAGTTATCAGATATTATCACATCATCTTTATATATTTTTGATGTTTTTTGTATTTATTGTCACAGATGTGATGGAGAAACTAATTGTTCTATGGTTCTGAACAATACAGTTTTCACTGATCCTTGTGTTGGAACTTACAAATACCTGAATGTGTCTTATGAGTGTGTTGAAGCACCACCAAGTGAGTTTTACACCCAACTGACACCAGACCCTCATAAAACACTATACAGAGTAAAGTTTAAGTGTATTTTAAGTGTTGTTTATTTATTTAGTAAGTATATAAGTTACAGTCTGCTAGTAGTGAACCTGTAGGTGTATTATTTTAATACTGCTGGGGACTAAACTGACCTCTTCTAAGGCTATGAAATTAGACTTTTAAGTGTAGTCTAAGTTTAAAGGAGGTATGAATTAAAATCACAATTTTAACCTGAGCTTATGTTATTTAAGAGGGAATCGTGTTCACGCGAACATCATATAAGTGTCAGAACTGAAAACGCCCTTGATACTGATGAGGAAAAAATGCTGATCTTGCAGTTCAAAAATTTCTCAGACAAAGAAGGTCCAGGTGTCTAAGATTTTACTTTATTTGTTCAAGTCAAACAAAGTGAGATGTTTCCCAAAAGCATCAGAAAATTTGGTGTTTTCCAACCTCTAGTTATAGTGAAACTACTCAGAGGTGTTTCCTTTCGAAACCAATCAGGTATATTCCCGCTATCTCTTATTTTTTATTATCCAACTGTCCTTGTCTGCCACCATTATTTCTAGGCAACAAGGTTTTTGGTCTAATGGTGGAATTTCAACCTTGACTCATTTTTGTAAAAATAAGTTGTGCTATAATGCATCATAAGTTTGACTTAATTGTGTCAGGCCTTTAAAACATCACTGGATTTTGTATTGCTGAAAATGATTAAAATGTTTTATGAAAGCAATTACTGAATAAGTACACATGATTCTATCATGCTTTAAGTATATTGATTCTATCATTCAAACAATCTTGATTCTAATACTCATCTAAGGTAATATGATTTCTGATCTTCTAACACAAGTATGTTACAAACATTCCTATGAATACTTCTTCATAACCGGGGTAAATAACAGTCCCCATAGGATACAGGATATGATCAAAATTATACACAATAATACTGAGATTACATCTGTTATTGACACCAGGCCTAGCGAACGCCAGGTTCTGGAATGCACTTTGAACACCGCCTCCACACAGAAAGAATATCAAGGACTACTTCTCTAGCCCACCCACTGGTTCGCGCATGATAATTCTGAAGTAGCACAAGTGACGTGGAACCAGGTAGAACGAGCAAGCAACAAACAAATATGCCGTTAAAGATAGGTAGATATTGTGCCACCCCTGGTTGTGGAAGAATACAGTCTCTGCATAACCTTCCTTCAGATTTTGAATTAGGAATGCGCGGTTAAAGTTTATTTTTAAAGACATTCCAGCTCATTTTGGAAAAACAAGGAGCGTTTGAGCATTTCGAGGATCCCATCGTGAACAAGGCAAAAAGATTAAAAAGCAGTGCTGTGCCTTCAATATTGGATCCGAAATGAATGCTGCAGCAATATTATGCGAATAAAACATTTGCATTACTATTGCTTTGTTAGAGATCGCTTGATGTGCCCTGAGCACTATTTGCACGAGATTAGTATTACCTGGGGACCTCTAGTCATTTGTAATTCTTGCAGAGCTTGTCTGTGATCTTAAGCCCATGCGAATGGGATCTCTGTGCAGGGGCGCCGCCAGGACTTTTGGGCCCTATGACAAAAAATCTATTTGGGCCCCCTCTGCGCAGGTGTGGTCATAACATCTCTAGGACCTAACTGTCCCATCAAAAGCTTTACATAACGCTAATTAAAGCCTTGCAACTGTCCTGCTTCTTGTAGTTCAATACTAGTACTAGCACAATATTTACTGCTGGTGATTTGTACATGCATGCAAGTCTAGTATGCAGTTCACAATTTGATGCAAGATTAAAAGCAACCATTAAAATGTGCTAAGGACTTCTTTTACAGTCTCAATGTATTTTTATTGTAAAATTTGACAAAATGGAAAATTCTCTAAACAAAATTATTATTAATTATTATTATAATTATTAATGAAAGATTTAAAAAATGAAAAAATTAACACTTAAAAATGAACATCATCCTCTCAAAACAATGAAAATGGCAGATTTTATTTACTTAGCATGCGCATATATGCCAACAAGAAAATAAAGTGGACATGTAAAATGGAATTTCCACACCAGGGTTATTATAGTGCTAAACGTTTCCCTGCACTGATTAAATGGTGATTAAATGTAGGCTAACACTAGACTTTTGTTTGCTAGCTTATTTCACTATGGACAGACTTTAGGCCAGTGGTTCTCAACTCTGGCCTGCGAGATCCATTTTCCTGCAGAGTTTTTTCCCAACTCTGATATAAAACCTGAACAAGCTAAGAGCATCTTTAGAATAGATGCGTTCAACCTAATGCGGTGCTGCGCAAATCTATCATCGTATGACATTAAGTGTCGCAAAAGAGATTCAAATTCAGATTGCGCAGTACGCATTTGAATCGCTCTCGCGGTACTTTAATCTGATATGCCAAACAATCTGCTTAGCCCAACAGTAAGTTGAACGCGTCTGTTCCTGAATTTACTGAATAGCCTCTTCAGGTGTTTTATCATAGTTGGTGCTGAACTCGGAAGGAAAGTGGATCTTGCGGGCCAGAGTTGAGAACCACTGCTTTAGGCTGCCCACCTTTCTTAAGATCATGCTTTAAAGTGTCTTCAATGCCCATTAAAAACGAGCGTTTATAGAGCTGGCCTCAATACCTTTGTAGAAAATAGCCTATTTCTTAATGATTTTGATGTTTATGAATGTGAAAATCACTCGAATTCCATAAGTACACCTCATACAACAGTATAAAACAACAAACAAGCCCGGTTCATCTCATCTTGAAGTCTGGGGTCTTTTAACTCCAGTCCGCGGGGTCTCCCCACACAGAATGATTTATATGTCTCCCACATGAACATATGAATAAGGCCGTTTTCAGACTTGGCTCATTTGCTGCGCTACGAACTTGAGTGCGACTGTTCCCGGCGCCCCCCGCAGCGTTGGTTTGGTTTCAGACTCAACTTGATTCTGTGGTACCCTGGTGCGTTTGCGTTTGTCTGACGTCATCAAAAATGTGCACTGTGCATTAAAGAAAACTAAACACGGATCAATATATTGTGTTTTTCTTCATTGATGCTATTATGCACTAGAGGTAATGAGATTTGGGTTTACTGTATGCTTGTGCATGCTGTTGGCTTTCTGCTGCTTGCAAACAGACTATTTTGAGGATACAGTGTATTAGCATTGCCCTGCCACTCTGATTACACGTGCAATGCTGAAATAAGATGCAGCCTGCACTCTTGCTCGAATCCAAGGTAAATCATCAACATTATTGTCTCTTACATGTGTTTTATTGAAGGAAATACATCGCAATCGGCTTAAACGCAATGCGCAGGTCACTTTACTTCCTCATCAAGTGGGCACCCGGGTCCACGTTGCTTTCATATTCATGCGAACCCCACCACATTTCGAGAGCAACCATATTCAGACCACCTGCTTCAGGTCGTCTCGAGTTCGGTAGCCAAGTGTGCACCAGGGTTCGCTTGACAGCTTACACATTAGAGTTTTTTCATGCGAACCGCACCCCGTTCCGAACTAAACTTCAAGTGTGAAAGCTCCATAGGTCAAATCAGATTCAGTCAATGAGATAATGAAGTGAAGATTGAGTCATTCACAATCACTGAAGAAAACATGAACAATAAGAAGAAAAACCCTCATCGTGTTTAGTGTTTCCTTCAGTCGACTTCTTGACTCTTGTTCTCTTATATTAATGTGTTTGTTGGTTAGCTGTGATTGTTTGTTTTATTGTAAATGTTGTCAGTTTGTCTAGATGATACACTGGAAGTAGTGTGCTGTTTTCATCACTGTTTGTAACCTGTGACATCACTCCTCCACTTTCATATGTGTTTTCTGTTCTGGCACCTGAACAAGTGAAGCATTTATCAAGACTTTTAGAAGAAATATTTTTGTGTAGATTGACATCTGAACTGTAAGTGTAATGAGAATGAATAAAAATCATGAGACTTGAATCTTTATGTTCTTCAACAGACAGCAGTAAATCATACATCATTAATACTTCTAGTAGAACATGGAGTGAAGCTCAGAGTTTCTGCAGACAGTATCATACTGATCTGATCAGTGTGAGGAACCAGACTGACAATCAACTGATCCACAACATCATTAATGATCCTCACACATCTGTCTGGATTGGTCTGTTCAGAGGCTCGTGGGAGTGGTCAGATAACACTGACTCCGCCTTCAGATACTGGGACTCTGGTCAACCTGATAATCAAGGTGGTTCTGAAGATTGTACAGTGACCAAAGTGAATAATGAGGGGAAATGGCATGATGTATCTTGCAGTGACTCTTACACTTTTGTGTGTCATGAAGGTCAGTTAATAAAAGTCAATGTGTGTGTTTGACGACAGAAGTTTCTTCATGATGAAACTGATCTCAGTTCAGTCACAGTGTTTGTGTTTTGTTCTCATGTTCAGTTGTTTGTGTTTATTGTGTGTTCAGATGAGCTGATATTGATCCAGAAGAATCTGAGCTGGACTGAAGCTGTGAAATACTGCAGAGAGAATCATGTGGATCTGGTTTCAGTTGATTCAGAGGAGATTCAGCTCATGGTGACTGAAGTTCTTCATCAGGCCTCGACTGCTGAGGTGTGGCTGGGGTTACGTCACTCCTGTGGGCTGGATCTTTGGTTCTGGGTGAAAAGAGAGAGGGTGTGTTATGGGAATTGGGCTCCAGGGAACGAGACAACACTGAATGACTGCAGCGGTGAACACAGAGCTGGAGCGGTTCAGTCTGGAGGAGATCATAAGTGGATCAGCCTTCCTCGATCTCAAGAACTCAACTTCATCTGCACCAGAAATAAAGAAAATTAAATCATGTGTGTCTGTCACTTTCTGTGATGTAGATCACTTCAGATGATGTAAACAACGCTGGTGCAGAAGAACTTCCAGTCTCAGTTTTTTTAACACAACAAACAGAACATTTATAATCAATAAACCAAAATGTTAAACTAATATCTTTAAGATTTAAATGTGTATATAAGATTTATAAAGAGATAAATAAAAACGGAAAAATGAATGTCTCTGGACCAGTGTTTACATTACTGACATTTATTTGTGGATGTCAAGATGATGACATGAGTTTAATAACAGATGATAGTGATGTGTGTGTTTACTGCTTTAGGTCTTTCAGCTCATGGTGTTATTTTAGCACTTTCTCATATTTATAAATGTCTGCTTGATCTCTGACACAGAATATTCTGGATGTGAAATAAAATCTGGTGAAGGGGACTTTCTGTATGTATGTTAATCAGCTAAAATAAACTCCAGACGACTTAAATCATAACATTTCTTTGTGTTTATATATGATATGAAAGTGCCTAGATACTGTCTACATAAATGTAGCAAAATAGATTGGAATTAACTGAATTAATTTGTTTTTATACACATTTATAAATGCAGGAAAGAAAACATTTAGCCTTCATAGAAACAGAAACAACTCAGTGAACTGAACATTGTATCATGCAGTCAAAAAAGAAACCACAAGAAACGTTAAAAATGCATTTATTGAAAATATAGTTTAAAAATAATTACAATGTTTATCTGTTTTATTCAGTAGAGTTTATCATTTAAGTGTGTGTGATCTCAAGCAGGAACTTAAAGTGTAAATCCCTGACCCCAGGTGGCCAAAAACACAATAGTCAGGTGTTGTAAGATGTCAAATGAATAAATTTAAATAAGCCACTTATTCATATGTATGCATATTTTCTAACTTATGTTTGATTGTGAAGTTATAGCAAATTTCTGAATAAAATGGAAAGACTTACAGAGTTACTGTAATGAATGTTCAAGATTTATTTGCAATTCTCTCTTTACTGTTAAAATACAGAATTATCACAAGCAGTAGCGGGTAAACATGAAACAGGCAAAGGGTCGAGGCAGACAGCAAACAATCGTAAACTTGATAACAGCCGTAGGTCAGGACATGTAGCAATAATCCAATTCTGTAAGAGAATTCAAGATGATACACATAATCACACAAGAGTACACAAGAGTAAATGTGATGTAGAGCCTTAGCAAGTTAGAGGTAAATGTAAACAAACCAAACTGTTTTGAAAGATCTTTATTTTGGTAATTCTTTCTGAGAAACGGTTACATGAAAGGTGCACATTCCATGTTGACCGTTTCTAGATTGGATAAATAATGTGTGTGTATTAATGTTTTGTGTTTCTTTGTCTTACCGGTGCTGGTTGTTAACTAGTAGGAGGGTTTGCAACCAGGAAACCGACCTTGTCATCCTGGAGGGGCGGAGTTGGTCATTAAGAATATTGGGACTAAACTTCATTGATGAATGTATCTTTGATGAATTTAAGGTTGTATAATGTATTGTTAACACTAAAGGTTATTAAAGAAGTTGTTTGAAAGCTTATGGACCCTCTCTAGCTTTATGAATGTTAGTTAAGTAACTAAAGAGGGGTTACCATTGGCTAATTTGAAAATGGAAGGAGGAGTTAAAAGCTATAAAAGAACAAAGAGCTGTGCTGAACGGGGGAAAAAAGGTGTATGTTGGACTAGTAGCCAACTTGTTGAGAGTTCTTTTTGTTTTCTTTTTGGTTTGTTTCTGGTGAACTTCTGTTTGTTGGGACATGATCCTTGTACTAACTTGATTGAAACTCTAAGTAAAGACATTTCTCTTTGAAGAATGCTGGAGTCCTTGCCTACTTTCCTATTTACTGCCATTGCCTCGGCTACCTTATCACAATTGGTGTCAGAAGTGGGATTTGGAGTCTTCAAGGAGTAATTGGCAGTAGAAGAGGCAAGTTATACATTTCAAGATGGCCGCTAAAGGACAGGGATTGCCTCAAAGGTGTACCAGAGCTCATCCAGTGTTGTTTTCTGAAGGAGAAGAGGAGGAGGAGGAAAAGCAAGCAGGAGATCTGGATGTGGAGGTGGAGGCATCAGAGGGAGCCATGACCGACTTGTTTCAAGTGGTGGAGGTGCAAGAACCGGTAGTGAGACCAAAGACTGGTAAATTCGGTACACCTCGAGAAAGTGCGGAAAGAGTTCCGGGAGGTCAAGATTTCCTTTCAGAAATAAGACAATTCATGACACAACAACAAAGAAATGAAAAGATATTGTTTGATGAATTAAAGGGGCTAAAGGCTACTATTTGTCAAAAACCTCAGACGGAGTGGGAGTCTGAGGAACAGGTCAGACAACCTACTCACCATCATCCTTTACCAACGCCTAGAAGCCTAGGACAGTCTGTAGAAGGAGCAATGTTGTTTCCAGAACTTCCTCAGAATCAGCTTCAAGATCATGTGCCGGTTATATCACCACAACCTGTAGCATCATTCCGACGCTATCATGAGCCAAGAATTCCTGATTTTGTGGAAGGGGAAGATGTGGAAAGTTTCTTCGTACGCTTTGAACGCATCGCTAGGACCTGGGGCTGGCAAGGTGACGAATGGGCAGCACGAGTGGTAACTCTGTTGACGGGTAAAGCTTTGGAGGCCTATGCTAGCATGGACGAACAGCGTTCTGGTTCTTATGAGGATATCAAGGCAGCAGTGTTGGCCAAGTACAACGTGACTGAGGAGACGTATCGACTGCGGTTCAGGAGTCTGATCGTGCCAACTGGAGAGAGTGTAAGGGAAACCTACAATCGCATTAAAGGGCTGTATCAGAGATGGATGCGACCGGAAGTAAAAGATAAGCAACAGCTAGGCGAGACTATCATACTGGAACAGTATTTGAGAGTGTTGCATCCAGATGTGAGAGTCTGGGTAAAGGAGAATCAACCTCAGACTGGGGAAGAAGCTGCAAAGCTGGCAGAGAGATATATGGCAGCACATCGAGATCTACCACGGATCAATAAAGGTACTGTGGGTAGGGGTAGATATGAGGAACCTGTTGATAACACTGTGACGGTGTCGGACAAACATTCTAATACCACTCTGATTTGTTTCTATTGTCAACAACCAGGACATAAGGCTTCCTTCTGTCCGTTTAAGAAAACTAAGGTGACTAAAATGTGCTATGTTCCCAGGAAGGAAGACTGTGATGTACCAACCAAACGTATAGAGACACATAGTCATCGTGTCAGGGTAATTGTTAATGGTCAGTCCGCTCAGGCGCTGATTGACACAGGTAGTACTCAAACTCTTGTTAAATCTGAATTGCTGAGTTCTGAAATGTTAAACTATGGTGATACTGTATGTTTAGGCTGTGTACACGGGGATGAACAGACATACCCAACTGCAGTTGTTTCTATGGTAATTGATGAACAAGCATACCTGTTACGAGTGGGAGTAGTTGAGAAATTATCTCATGACGTGGTGATAGGGGAAGATTTTCCTGGTTTCACTGAATTGGTGGAGGCAACTTCCAAATTGTGTGCCGTAGTCACACGTTCCCAGACTAAAGGGTTACAACCTCTTCCTACAGCAGAGGCTGAATTGTTTGGTACTGTGGGGAGGGATAAAAAAAGTAAAAGACAGAAAAGACAAGAAAAACATATGGGGAAAGATAGGGTCCTGAATTTGTGCAAACCTTCTGACCCTGGGTTGGAACTAACTGATTCTCGTTGGCAAATTCCTGAAAACTTTAGGGAATTACAGAAAAATGATCCTACCTTACAGCCCTTGTTCCAGAAACTGTGTGAGGTAGAGGGTAAACCTGTGGGTGAACCAAAATTTGGTGGGGATAGGTACATTGTAACGGATGATCTTTTGTACCTCGATGATATCGAAAATCCTAGGTTAGTGGTCCCGAAAGAACTGCATCAGATGATTTTACATCTGGGGCATACCATACCTTGGTCAGGACATTTAGGTCAACAGAAGACTTATGAGCGGATAAGTCAGAGGTTTTTTTGGCCAAAAATGTACCAAGATGTGCAAGAATTTTGTAAAACATGTTATGAATGTCAAATGGTAGCACCTGTTCGAAAAGCAAACCGAAGTTACTTACAACCCATGCCGATTATTGGGACCCCATTTGAACGCATAGGGATGGATGTTATAGGTCCGTTAGTGAGAAGTAGTACGGGTCACCAATTTGCATTGGTAATATGTGACTATGCTACCAGGTATCCAGAGGTGTACCCTTTGCGTTCAGTAAAGGTTAAACACATTGTAAGATGTTTGGTTGATTTGATATCGAGAGTTGGTGTTCCCTCTGAAATTATCACAGATCAAGGGACTAACTTTATGGCCAAACTAACGAAACTTATGTATCAACAATTGGGTATCAAGGGGATTAGAACGACGCCATTCCATCCTCAAACTGATGGTCTGGTAGAACGTTTTAACGGTACATTAAAGAGCATGATTAAGAAGTTTGTTGATGAATCTGGGAGGGATTGGGATAAATGGCTTCCTTATCTTCTCTTTGCATATCGAGAGGTTCCTCAATGCTCAACCGATTTCTCTCCTTTTGAACTTTTGTTTGGCAGGCAAGTGCGTGGTCCCCTGGACGTGCTCAAAGAGTCGTGGACCGCAGAGAAACCAGCCCAGTGCAGTATAGCTTCTTACATCTTGCAGATGCGAGACAAGTTGGAGAACTACAGGACTCTGGCCAAGGAGAATTTACGTGCAGCCCAACAGAAACAAAAGGGATGGTATGATGTGCATGCGCGTGAGAGGAACTTGAAACCTGGACAGAAAGTTCTGGTACTGCTACCATCAGGTACAAATAAATTGTTAGCCAAGTGGCAAGGTCCGTATGTGGTCACACGAAAACTGAGTCCATCAACATATGAGATTTTGTGCCCTGAAAGGAGGCAACCAAGACAAGTGCTACATGTGAATCTCTTAAAGGAATTCAGGGAGAAACTGACAGAGTGTGAACCCAAAGATCTTCCAGATTGTAAAGACCAAGTGATGATGGTGAGGGAAGTAGTGGAGGAAGAGGAGGAAACCGATATGGAGCCAGTTCGGACGTTCCACGAGGTTTTGGGAGATTTCTCACACTTGAACATCCCTCGTCGATCACAACTAACGGAGATGGTCCAGTCTTTTTCTACTCTTTTTCAGGAGAGACCTGGTCGGACTGAGGTTCTTACGCACAACATCGTCTTGAAAGACAATACTCCGGTCCGACAAAAACCTTACAGAGTTCCAGAATCTATGGTGGAAAAGTTAAAGAATGAGATCAAGATCATGTTGGAAATGGGGATCATTGAACCGTCCAATAGTGAGTGGTCAAGTCCTATATTACTGGTTCCGAAAAAAGATGGAGGAGTTAGGTTTTGTACTGACTTTAGAAAGCTAAATAGCGTGTCTTGTTTTGACTCCTATCCAATGCCCCGTATCGATGAATTGATTGAGAGACTGGGTAAAGCAACGTATATGACGACGCTAGACCTATGCAAAGGATATTGGCAAGTGCCCTTAGATCCTTCTTGCAAAACCCTTACTGCATTTCGATCTCCCATTGGGTTATATCAGTATACAGTTATGCCCTTTGGTTTACATGGAGCTCCAGCTACGTTCCAGAGATTGATGGATCGCGTGTTGGCAGGATGTGAGCAGTATGCAGCTGCTTATTTGGACGATGTGGTGGTATACAGTGGGTCATGGCAAGAACATCTGCAACATCTTACTGGTGTTCTGAATAAGCTTCAAGAGGCTGGACTCACAATTAACACCTCTAAATGTTCTTGGGCTCAGACGGAAGTAAGGTACTTGGGGTACTTGTTAGGATGTGGACAAATTCGACCACAGGTGGAGAAGCTAAAGGCCATTCGAAGCATTGCACGGCCTCAAACCAAGAAGCAAGTGAGGTCCTTTTTGGGGCTAATCGGTTGGTATAGACGATTTATTCCGCATTTTGCAACTATAGCTACTCCACTAACTAACTGTACCAAGAAGAGTCCCTCTAAATTCTGTTGGACCAATGAATGTGAACATGCCTTTACATCTCTGAAAGATTTGTTGTGCCAGGAACCGGTATTGAAGAGCCCTGACTTCTCGAAGAAATTTACTGTACAGGTAGATGCCTCGGATGTCGGACTAGGAGCTGTACTAGTTCAAGGAGAGTCTTCGGAGGAAAAGCCATTGCTGTTTTTGAGCAGAAAACTCTTTGAAAGAGAACAACGGTACTCCACTGTTGAAAAGGAGGGCCTAGCCATTAAGTGGGCAGTGGACTCTTTGCGCTACTATTTACTTGGACGGGAGTTCACTCTACGAACGGATCATCGAGCCCTGAAGTGGATGCAGACTATGCAGAATAGCAATTCAAGAATACTGCGCTGGTGTCTGACTCTGCAGCCATATAGGTTTACGATTGAGCACTGTCCAGGTAAAAAGAATTTAATAGCTGATTATTTATCCCGCTTGCCTAATTCAGATCATCCGGAGGAGGTGAAAGGGAGAAATGTGATGTAGAGCCTTAGCAAGTTAGAGGTAAATGTAAACAAACCAAACTGTTTTGAAAGATCTTTATTTTGGTAATTCTTTCTGAGAAACGGTTACATGAAAGGTGCACATTCCATGTTGACCGTTTCTAGATTGGATAAATAATGTGTGTGTATTAATGTTTTGTGTTTCTTTGTCTTACCGGTGCTGGTTGTTAACTAGTAGGAGGGTTTGCAACCAGGAAACCGACCTTGTCATCCTGGAGGGGCGGAGTTGGTCATTAAGAATATTGGGACTAAACTTCATTGATGAATGTATCTTTGATGAATTTAAGGTTGTATAATGTATTGTTAACACTAAAGGTTATTAAAGAAGTTGTTTGAAAGCTTATGGACCCTCTCTAGCTTTATGAATGTTAGTTAAGTAACTAAAGAGGGGTTACCATTGGCTAATTTGAAAATGGAAGGAGGAGTTAAAAGCTATAAAAGAACAAAGAGCTGTGCTGAACGGGGGAAAAAAGGTGTATGTTGGACTAGTAGCCAACTTGTTGAGAGTTCTTTTTGTTTTCTTTTTGGTTTGTTTCTGGTGAACTTCTGTTTGTTGGGACATGATCCTTGTACTAACTTGATTGAAACTCTAAGTAAAGACATTTCTCTTTGAAGAATGCTGGAGTCCTTGCCTACTTTCCTATTTACTGCCATTGCCTCGGCTACCTTATCACAGTAAACAAGCGTACACAAGCGTACACAAGAGTACACAATGCAAAGGATTCTGGGAGATGAAGTCCAATGTCAAAACTTAGTTGAAAGTGCTGTTATGTGACTAGAGAGTTATATCGTGACAGTTACATTGCTGACTGTGGGTCTTGTCCAGGTCTTTACAGATCTCTCCTGTTGAACAGTGAAATTGGAGGCTCATCATCATCAGATAATAAATGTTTGCAACAAGAAGGAAGGACCTGTTGCTTAAAAATAACTAAAACATGTCTATTTAAATTGACATGTAAAACATTTATAGAAAAACAGCTTTAATGCAGAAACCATCAAAACCACAGTCATACAATATAAAAAACAATACAATATTTTACAAAGCATCATATCTTTTTAACACACAAGATTTTTACCTTTCCATACGACGTCTGAAAGAGTTTTATTGTTTAAAATCAGTCAAATTTGACTTAAAATATATATAGAAGAAGTAGAATTGCTTAATAGGACTATCACTGTTAAAAATATTACCCGTTTCACCTTGAGTTCAAAAGCTGACTTAAATTTAAAAGTTAAGCAAACTTGGTTTCATAAATCATTTGAACTTATTATTTTAAATTATGTCTGGTGCTGAATTGCCTTTTGTAAGTTAACATAACTAAACATTATTTGCTGTTTCAATTGAGCAATTTCAATTTAAAAGCACATAAAATACAAAAATGTTAACATCATTTTTCTAGTTATGATAATGTTAACTTTTAAATATTTGAAAATGATATGAACACCACCACTGTTTGAGGCAACATTCTTTATTTTTTTAATTTCAGTATTTCGATATTGGAAACAAATTCATTAATTTTAGTGTATATTAGTGTAATACACTTTATATAATATAACTGTATTGACACATGAGAAACAAATGTGTGTATATCAGTGTGTTTTACTTGAGGAATATGAAACAACAGAATTCAAACAAGGAGTGTGTGTGTATTATACTGTTTGTGTATCTTATATCAATTTTGAAAGATTACAGGAACAAACATGGGCCAAACAAAATTACACCAAAATATGAAACACTAAAGAGTTTGACTGTGTCTGTGTGTTACAAGCATAGTAGCAAATATAAAACACTTTAAACCTTGTTGTTTAAAGTTGTTTTACTAGTTGTGCATCAGAAGCTTATTTTTTTATCTGTGTAATTTTGCAGAAGCTTTGTCTGGTTTCATCTTCATCTCCCCTTTCTGTAAAAACTCTAGAGAGTACTTCATAGCTGCTGAGTACTCAAGATTTACACAATAGATAATTCCTGTGAGTTCTGCAAAGCGGCATGAAATATCTTTAAAATTGTGTAATACAATTTACTCCTCCACTACAACTGCCACATTGAAGACTTCCTATAGAAAGGCATCCTGCTCTTCACCTTCATAGCCGATCAGGAGGCCAATGTGCATTCCCTTCATTACTACATCACCACCTTCACTTATTTAACACCACTTTCACTAAATTTCTGTGATAGGTTTGCAAAAGCTCTTATTGACAATAACCACAAGTTTTGATGTTTATTGTTGTTGTTTAGTCACCATTACAATGATCAGTGTTTGCTTTACTTGGGCTCTTGACTCTTTGAACTCCTTTAGGTTCTCTTGAGCTTTTATGGCTGAAAGAGCTTTAAAAAGCAGAGAGAGAGTGTTTTCATGTTCTTTTAGATGGTGAATGTCATCATCTTCTGGCCAGTCTCTATTCATGTATAAACTGGTTTCAAGTAATTTTGTGATGCTCCCAGACATTAGTGCTGGTGAGCCGTGGGCCTGAGGGAGGATGGGCGGAACCCTCAAGCCAGTGGCCGGAGTGGGTGTCGGCGGCCAAAAGTTGTTGAATAATGGAGTAGCTTGGGTGATACCGCCGGGACCTGGAAACTTGAATGCCGCTGGAGGAAGCAACTATTCAGCGCCCGCGGGTTGCACATCGGGGCCGCGGCCTAAGCTTGTTGAAGCTCTGTTGCTGCGACTTGATGGAGTTGAGTTTTCAAGAGGGCCAGTGGAGGACGACTTGGTCCGGGTGGAAAGAGGTCCGGGTGCTGATCTTGACTAGTCAGTGGTTTGTCTTTCTGATGCAGATCTCTTTGGATGAGTTTTTGACTGTAGTGAGACTAGAAGGCTGTATAAACATCATTTTGTGAAATTCTAATGGGTTTTTCAGTACAAATACACTTTATCCAACTCTGACCAAAAAATAAACATGAATATTTTTAAAGGAGATGTCAGGTTAACAATAGACAGAATTACTTAAATTTAAAGGAAATAGACCGTTTTTTCCAGTAACACATTTATTATGTTAAAGAACAGGCGAAATGTACATTTGGTGTCAATGTTTGCATTTTTATGGAATTTCACAGTTCTGATTAAAATAAGATGTAACTGTTAAATTCTAAAAAAACTTCTCTGTAAAAATAAATGTATTTTTTACAGTGTAGGACCATAATATCTGCATCAGTACAATCTGCCCAAATACGTAACCATATCCACCTTTTTGAGTAAGCTGCAAACATTTAAATGAACAATCCCGAGGCCATCATCAGGTGTGTTATCATCAGGTGTGTTAAACTTGTGACAACATCAGGACCTGGATTCGGTTTTACATTTCCAGAAATCAAAAGTAAAAGTACAATAAACTCCATCTGCAATTTAGAATTCTTTGGTAAATTTGCTTCATTTGTTAAATTGGTAAAAGACCCAAGGGAACTTCCTGAAGTAACAACAAAATAATCTTGCAAAACCATGATTCTAGCAAGCTTATCAAGCGGCCAGAGTCCAAACTACTAAATAAATAAGAAAACAATGTTGAGAAAATAAAATTTTCAGTTGAGCATGTTGAGCTTTCACGGATCAATTGTCCAGTAAGTCCCAGAAAAATCTCCCAAGGATGTTTCAGTGGCGATAATATAGTTGAGTCTCATAAAAGTTCCAAGTTGAGTAATATTGAAAAGACTGCAAGACAAATTTAAACCACCCGAACAATGCAGTTCATCTCTTGTTCACCGTAGAGAAAATGGTAAAAAGCACTTTCCTTTATCTGGTAAAGTGTGGTATTCATCAAGGCCAGACGATCTCACAACACAAGCCGATATCAGAAAGTGCGCTTCAGAAGATCCAAAGCCCGTCTTTGTTGTTCCTTTCTCTGGCAGAGTGCATTTATTCCACAAGGCCAAATCATCTCTGGCATTACTCCAAAATTGGAGAAGAAGAACCAAAGCTGTCTTTGTTTTCACTTTTCCGGTAAGGTGCGTTTCTCATCGAAAGGCCAAGCGATCTCTCTGCATAACTTCTAATTAGGTCCCCTAATTAAATCAAAGATGTGTTTTTAATCACACTTTTGACCATGGCATACCTCATAGCAAATAAATGCTTTTGGAAAACAACATTATGGTGATAACAACCGTCTGGCTGTATATATTCCATTATATATATTAGCATGTTATCATAACATACAAAAATGTCACATATATTGTCATATTTTATTCACTTACAACTTTGTCAAGTAATTCCAAAATACTTCTGAGTGCTGGCCTTCTCCCAGACGGCACACCTAATTTGTACACATTTATAAAATCTTGGGACCAGGTCATCACGTCCTTCAAGAAAAGACTCAAATAAGTGATGACCCTCTTCAACGCTGCCATAATCTATAAAAAAAACATTACACATGCTGAACATGATTTTAAATTTGGTACAATTCTGGGGAAACTATATGAATATAGAACAACCTATTAAAAATGTAACCCCTTACAATCCAGTCAATAATGTTAAGGCTGGGAATCATGAATGAGTTTTGTACTGTGGTGTTACCCAGCATGCATTGAAGCATGAAACTTTCTTTTGTTGATTGTCACCATTGTTGAGATTCATACACTGATTTTTCATGTCTAATTGATTTAATAGCAATACTTTTGTTTTAGCATGTTTCATTTGTCTCTGAGAGCATGACAGTCAGAACACTAATCTGTAATATCAAAGCACTTTACAAAGTTATAACACAAAAAACACTCTTTATCAGTGATTCATAATGATTAAATCACCAAATCTCTTTGCTTTTTACCCAAACAAACGGGTTTTAACGCAATGTTTCAATGGTTAAAGATAATTTAAGCTAAAGTCCTAATAGTCAATCACAAGACCCCAACTAAAGCAAACATTGATTACAATTATGGAAGTCTGGTTAAATGTTAACCTTTTTTTAAAAAAATAAGTTTTAAGTTGACAGAACTGTTTCAGTTTTGAGTACTGTTAACTCATTTTTAATCAGTAGATTGTACTATTCGGGAATACAGTGTGCAAGCTCTACATCAACAGTGTTTTTTCTGGATGTCCTCAATTGCTGGAAGTGGAATCTTTGATCACCGCCCGCTCCAGTGGCTTATGCTCTGCAACAGAGCAGCTCATATTGCGTCCTTTCGTTTCAATCACTGCCTGTGGCTGCTTCTCTCAGCGACAGTGGCAAGTTCTTTGACTACCGTCCGTTGGGTCGGTCCTCTGGTCCCCACTTCCTTAAGCAGCCTTGTAGTGGAATTTGAAACAAAGCCCCTGCAGCCCACTTACATCGCAAACACTTTGGCTGTCTATCCCCGATCTTTAGCCTCTGCTGCCAAGTTGGCATACCAGAGATTCTTTCTTTCTGATGCTTCATAATGGCCTCTTCCCAAGGTACAGTCAACTCAACTATGAGGGCTGTCCTACTGGAGCTTATACATGTATTTGTTTCTTTCCTATGTAGAAACAAATGTATTGGATAATGAAATGTAAGTCGTTTTGGACAAATTCATAAATGTAGATTTAAACGCATGTAAACACTGTCCGTTACAGTTCTCCTCCAGGCAAACGCATACGTACACAGTGCTGGGGTTACCCACTGCAGGGAAGATCGTCCCTACTGATTGTACAAAAGCACACACCAACCGTGAGCTCAGATCAGACAATCCCACAAGTCACAAGTGTCACACGACACGGCAAGCCTTGAAGTAGCATCACCACGACTAGAGACCTTTCACCCGTGGGACCCCAGCTCCTGAAAGAAAAAGATAAAAAAAACACTACACATTCAATAAATACAAAACTAAATCGAAATCAAATCACGAAACAAACCAATACAGATAACCTAAATAAGAAAAAGATAAGAATCAAAAAGGGAGTTGTACAAAGTAAAACAACAACAAATAAAAATAAACAATAAATAAGGTCACAACAAACATAAGGTTATGTAGACCAATAAGGCATGGCCCATAGAGGAAGCAACTGTAGAGCCTCCCTAACCCAGAAGACCAGACACCAATAGCAGTAGCTTTAACGGAGCTTTAGCGGCAGAAACCTCAGAGGCAGTGACCACAGCACTGAGTTTTCAATAGCAGTAGCTTTAACGGAGCTTTAGTGGCAGAAACCGCAGAGGCAGTGACCACAGCGCCAACGGTTCGCTAGCTGTAGCTTTAACGGAGCTTTAGCGACAGAAACCTCAGAGGCAGTGACCACAGCACTGAGTTTTCAATAGCAGTAGCTTTAACGGAGCTTTAGTGGCAGAAACCGCAGAGGCAGTGACCACAGCACCAACGGTTCGCTAGCTGTAGCTTTAACGGAGCTTTAGCGGCAGAAACCTCAGAGGCAGTGACCACAGCACTGAGTTTTCAATAGCAGTAGCTTTAACGGAGCTTTAGTGGCAGAAACCGCAGAGGCAGTGACCACAGCGCCAACGGTTCGCTAGCTGTAGCTTTAACGGAGCTTTAGCGGCAGAAACCTCAGAGGCAGTGACCACAGCACTGAGTTTTCAATAGCAGTAGCTTTAACGGAGCTTTAGTGGCAGAAACCGCAGAGGCAGTGACCACAGCGCCAACGGTTCGCTAGCTGTAGCTTTAACGGAGCTTTAGCGGCAGAAACCGCAGAGGCAGTGACCACAGCGCCAACGGTTGCTAGCTGTAGCTTTAACGGAGCTTTAGCAGCAGAAATGCGACCAGGCTGTAGAATTAACAGTCCAGGACAACGAGGACAAAAAAAGGGAGGATCCAAACCACGGTAAATTAACTGCATGCAGTTCACAGGCCAGGACACACAGTCTTCCCCTGACCCGTTGCTAAACTGAATTTAGAGCAGTCAATAATATAAAAGTTTGTTTGGAAACAACATTTGTAAAGATTATAATTTAAACCACCATCACAAAAATAAGCATGAAAGGACCCTGTCACACCAACATTTGGATACAGGAGGAGTGCAGATATCCTGGAAAGAGTTTTAGTACACAACGCTTTTGTTAACCAAGAGCTTCAGGCAAACTTCATTTGAATGAGGAAGAGAGCTGAACACGTGAACGTTTCTTTTTAAAATAAACTTACATTCAATTTTAGGTGAGATGTCCCTTTAAATTTCGAGCAAATAGACGAGTAAAGATAAAAAATATTAACTTATATTAACATTCAACTATTTGCATTAAAGATAGTCTAACCACAACCTATAAACACACTTCTAAGACACATATATGTTGTAGTGAAGGTCTGAGGAGGATTTAATGTTTGGTAGCAATACTTGATAACCATTAAATTTATTCACTGTAAGACATTTAAAATATATATTTATTGTCATATGAAATAATGAAAACTCAAACTTCTATTAATATATTAATAATGGACTGATGGAATAAAGAGGAATAAAGCTAAGTGAGTCCAGGGACACGATTTGAGAGCCTCATCATATAAGAATCATCACTTTTTGCTTCTCTGACGTCATTGTTCCGACCCAGAAACAGAAAACACAAATGAGATGAGATAACATCAGATGTTGACATCAATATTTACTTTGATGTTTCAGGGCCGCCGGCTGTCACACATTGGGCGTAAGACTCACTCATTTGACTCTGGTGTCACGCTCTCACGCCACACATCTGTTTTCACACCCAGGGCCGTGAAATATGACCACAGGCCAGTCCGGGGGAAGTCACAGCACAGGCTTCAATATCCCTCTCGAAGCATAAGACCCCCAGCACAGAGACTGGTCATAGTTTGTTCATCGATGCAGCGTTCTCTATCATTGTGGGGGGACTTTCTGGTTTTGTTAATCTGTGTAACTCAGTCAGTGAAGAGTTACATTAGTACATGTATACAATCCCTAAAGCACAGATCTTATCAGCTGACAATTTTCAAAGCACTTTTGTGATCAATGTGAAAACCAGCTATAAGATCATTTATTTGTGATGAACTATTTTTTTTCAACATAAACCCACCCTTATAAAAAATATTCTTACATAAATTCTAGTGGTTTCCATTAAAATACCATAATGAACCACATTTTTTGAACTCAGCCTAGTTTTCACACACTGGGTTACACTATGAGTACAAGTTGTGACTATTATTGACATTGATAGTTCACTATAATAATTAATAATGAACATTTGTGCAGTTTTATAAAGCACCCGTTGCTGGCAGTGTGTCTCTAGCCTGACTTTCACGAGGCTGGCCAGGAGTTCTTATCTCTTATCATCTAAAACAATTATTATGAACATTATTTTCCCTCATGTATTGATTTACCACATAAACTAACGTTTGTGAAGTTGGCAAGTAAGATACAATTTAATATGTCAACAATCCCCTTATAGTTATGTTTATGATAGCAAATGTGCTCGTTTTATTAAAGACTACACAGTGGTTTTAAAGGTGGTGTGAGTTATCAGCAGAAAGTATAATACACCGGTGAACAGAGTGCAGAATTGTGACCCCGGGACACTATTGAGAGGTTGGAGGTGGCAGCTGTTGACCTCGACTGGGGATATCATCGGGCGGTGGAAGGAATACTTCGAGGATCTCCTCAATCCCGCCGTCACGTCTTCCATTGAGGAAGCAGAGGCTGAGGGCTCGGAGGCGGACTCGTCCATCTCCCGGGCTGAAGTCACCGAGGTAGTCAAAAAACTCCTCGGTGGCAGGGCACCGGGGGTGGATGAGATCCGCCCTGAGTACCTCAAGTCTCTGGATGTTGTGGGGCTGTCTTGGCTGACACGCCTCTGCAGCATCGCGTGGCGGTCGGGTACAGTGCCTTTGGACTGGCAGACCGGGGTGGTGGTTCCTCTTTTTAAGAAGGGGGACAGGAGGGTGTGCTCCAACTATCGGGGATCACTCTTCTCAGCCTCCCCAGGAAAGTCTATGCAAGGGAGGAGAATCCGGCCGTTGGTAGAACCTCGGATTCAGGAGGAACAGTGTCTGTGAAAAATGTCAATTCTGTGATTATTTCCTTACTCTCATGATCATGTGAACCCGTATTCTGTCTTACATCTGTAGGTCATGAAGGTTGTCTAGTAAAATTATTTTATTTCAAGTGAATTATAAGTGTTTTAAATATATGAATTGAAGACCCACATCACACCAGCCTCCTAATATCTTTTATTCACTGTGTTTTACTAATGCTGACTTGTGACTCGTATGTGACACTATGCAAACAAGATGAGAACAGACACCTCATTTATCCTCATTTCAGTTCTGTTTATTATATCAACAGGTGAAAAATATACAAATAAGCAGGATGTAAAATATGAAAATAAGTCTTCCTAGAGAAAAACCCAAATGATGTGAGGTGCTGAAGATCAGATGTAATATAATGACATATAAACACACAGAGAGAGAGAAACAGCAGCAGATTCAGGAGAGAAACACACAAGAGATGAAAAGTAAGAACTATTTACATTCTCATTTCTATTAATATTATCCTTTTGATATGACTCTCTTTTATAAACATTGTATCTAAAAATAACTTCTAATGAAACTTTATCAAGAAACTGACTTTCTGTAGAAATACACTAAGTGATGGAAATGTTGACTTTTAACTTCATTGACATTTATAGATTTAAACTTTTATGTCATACTTACAGATTGATTTGATTTAAAATTTTGCATTTAAATTCATTTCTGACACCAAACTTGTGAACAAACAGAAGTTTAACATTTGAGCTTTTCAATGTGTTTCTTCCTCAGAAATGGCTCAGATTCTATATTTCAGTCTTCTTGTCATTGGTGAGTTTGTGTTTCTGCTTTTATGTTTGATTTAAATGTCAGGAGAATTGACACCAGAGTTATCCGTCTGTCTATTAATAACTGTTCTATTGAAGAAAAAGAGGCATTTTGTAATAATTACTTTATTAAATATATATCCCACCAACAAGCAAAGGCGATGTGTCCAAAAGACGTCTTTTCTGCGTCTGTGTTGATGTTGAAAAGATGTCCCTTTAGGGGCCAAAAGTGAAAGGTTTTACTTCTTCTATTTATGACATCTTCTAATATTGAGGGACCTCTGGACAAAGTTTAAACTAGTTTCAATGGTTTTTCAGACAAGTCTCAGTTTTCAAACGGAAGTAAATGAATTGAGTGAGATTGTTGAGTTGAATGGTCTGAATGCAGACAGACTGTTTATTGCCCAGATAGCAAGCAGCCATTGAATCAATGTTAAAAATGGTTGATTTGTCAAAGTTAATGGCAGTGAATAGGTATAAACTTTAGGCGTCAGGGTTTTTTGGAAAACATGCTGGATTTTGACATCAAGATTCAAAAGCTTGTGGCATTATAGGGCTTAAAGATAGAGATCTTCTGTAAATTAGAAACATTTTGGGCATAACCGAGAGTTGATATGGGGTGTAAATATACTCACCTAATTTGCATATTATGACAACATCACGGGCGGCCATCTTGATTTTCATAATATTTAGGAAATAGTAGATATTGAATTGATGTTTGAACTTGCTGTTGTTCATTTTAATTGATCAGAAAAGTGGAAACCAGATATAAAATAGGAGAAAGTACTCAATTATTAATATATCACAATACTTTATAGTAGTAAAACGCATGTGAACAAAAGCCTACTTTCTGATCCGTTCATCAGTAATATTCAGGAAATAATAGATATTGAATTGATTTTTAAACTCATTTACATGTTGTTGTTCATTCCAAATGATCAGGAAAAGAGGAAATCAACAGTAAAACTATAATTAACTAGAGTAAATTATTACTTTATTACTGTGCCATAGTGAAATGCATGTGCCTATTTTTGGATCATCTGCCAATTCAGCTGCCTCTAGCAACAGCTCTCCTATGGACACTACGACCACGTTCACCCCTGCCACCCCCATTTCCGTTAGGCAAAGGGTCAAAATGAGCCCAGCAAAACCTCCAGTATTATATTAACACTTTTAGTGTTTATATAATTCTCACTCAGAGTGTTAAAAAGTAACACTGAAGCAGATGTGCGGTCATTAGACGACCGATCGCGATTTCCAAAAGGAAAATATTTCCCTTCAGAGTCAGAATCGGCAAATAATATTCACAACACATCCTCCGCTGCAACCTTTTATTAGCCATCTGCCAATTTTCTATCACAAATCTCACAATTTACACTCACGCTCTGAAATGAATTGCTTCCACTTCAATGACACTATAGCTCACTTGCTCTGCTATTTGCTTAAACACTTTGAAGAGGAACATGACGTCATTTTGGTCTAGAATCGAAGTGGCACATGTCTGACATCTAGTGATATGAGATACAAATGAAATATTACACCATATTATGATCTACAGCCTATTTCATTAAGTATGACTTCTTGTCGCAATTCTGCAACTTTGGCGCTTAGAGGGTTAATGTAGAATTTTTTTCTAAATTTCAACAAACCACCATTATAGTGATCAGTGTTTTAATGCTAGGTGTTCATTGGCAATCCATGTATGTTGAAATATGTTTGCTGTGGAAAAGAGAACTAGGATCCAGTGGGATCATATGATGGTGATGATTTTGAAATGATCATATAACCATTATGAAATCACAAAACCAATTTTTGACCATTGTGTTGTGAAATTTGTGTGACACTACAATGTGTACATTACATATAAAGTACTGTTTTAATAAATTCATTGTTAAAAAAAAAAAAAAAATAGAAGAAACTGCTATGAAATATATTAAGCTTCCATATTTCATACAAAGGTTCTTGTTCATTTATGTAAAATGACTTTAATAAAATACTTTAAAAAAAGTAGTATTGTTCTGTTGACACACTTAGAGTTCAACACTCATCATAAAAACCTCATCAATGGTGACAATCATCAAACCAATTCTGATCAACTGCAATGCATGCTGGGAGTCATGAATGAGTTTTGTACTATGATGTTACCCAGCATGCACTGCAGCATGAAGTGTTCATTTGTTGATTTTCACCATTTATGAGTTTCATACACAGATTCCTGATATCTGTTCATTGATTTCTTATCTTATAGTGTTGTTTGTTCAGAGCGAAGGTCCTTTGATACCAACTTACTCCCCCCGCACAATAAATGAACATTACCGACAACAGCTGGCTGATATGATTAGATTCAGAGAGTAAACCTCATATTAATTTCCACTTTAGAGATAATCCCCATATTTATAGTGAAAACATTATATTTCTAAAATAAGTTATTGTTACTACTGTAAATCTCTATTTAATTATTGTGAGATCTTCAACTTTCAGAAATCTTTTAGAAATCTTTTCAGTTTTCCATATATTGTGATATTAACATATTTTAATGTTAATATTTATTGAACAAAAATTAATTATTTTATTCATTAAAATAAAAAAATTGTACAAACTTTGCTAAAGTGATTGTTTTGTAAAAGTATTTGCTTAAACATTGTTAAAGTCATATTATTTTATAAGTATTTGTATCATTACTGTATTCACCTACTGTAATGTAAAATTAAATGTAAATTTATATGATTTTTAAACACAATTGACCCCTTATGATTTATTTTCACACAGAATCTGTCGCTCCATACATTTAAATACAAACATATATATTTTTCATCAATCATACATTATGTGTGTAGTGAAAAGCACATTTCTTCTGAAGGTGTGCCTTTAACCTCGATGTACCTACAACACACTGTGATCAACTTTAAAATTATATTATTATGCAGGATAAAATGACTCGTCTTAAAACTAAACACATAATGTTACAAAACTTACAACAACCAGAATAAAGATTTTACTTTTTTCCATAATGTTACCACGAGGCTGGCGGTCCACAGAGAGCAGAAATGTGTCATAAAGTTAGTGAAAACAAAGTCCCCTGTTTAGAAAGATCATACGATTGTTTAGTTTTACTGTCACTCAAAATGAATCTCTTATTGATTTACAATGACTTTATTCATGGTTTCATTCATAGCTAGACCTCTACGTCAGAGCAGTGACTGTTCAGCGGATGACATCACAGTATCACAAGAGCAGACTGCTCCGTTCTCTCTAACTACTCTCATGATACTTTACAGTCAAACACTGAGCAGCGCTGCAGGAGGTCAAACAGACCTGTTCTAATGGAGAAAAGACTTTATTTTCATTAAAAACAATATCTGCCAGTTTTAAAATATTTACCCTCAGTTTTGTTCATCTCTGAGGGTCTAGAGGACCCTGAGGGTTCATTATTGGTTAGTTGAGACTATGATGTCATAGCACTGGATTATCACAAAACACTCACACATTAATCACACAGCACAGTTAAAGGGATAGTTCACCCCAAATATTAGAATTCTGTCATTTACTCGCCCTTGTTCCAAACCTGTATGAATTTCATGGTTCTTCTAAGCACAAATTGAGATATTTGTAAGAATGAACAGGGGTGAGTTTCCCGAACAAGAACATAACTCGCTGGTTAACCATCATAGTGCGATGCATCGTTGGGGAAATGATCAATGTAGTTACGACTGTTTCCCAAACCGTAGTTATTCTGTAAGAGATCAATCGTTTGAATCAAGTTGGTTCAGTAATCTAGTTGATGACGTCACACATGTGTTGGAGTAATGACGTCTACTAATAAATACATTCAGATCAAATTAATGTCAAATTATTGCTGTAAATAACATAAATTGCATTTAACAGTAACTTTTGTTGTCTTACTGTTGTTATCTGTGATTTTATTTCACAATATTTCATTTAGAGTAATCTGAGGGTGAGTGAATAATAACAGAACTGTCCCTTTAAGAGCAGTTGTTAAGTGATTTCACATTGATGACATCACTTCTAAGAAATAACCATCATCACTTCATCCCACTGGATTTTGTCTTCATTATTTTCATTATAAAATTAATTTTATTAGATGCCATTACAATTGACAAAGCAACAGTTTTTTTTTATCATTGATTCAATGTTTTTCAACGGTTCTCTTGCTATCAGTGTTGAAGTAATCCTGAAGATCTTGATGAGTTTGTTCAGCTAAACTCTGCAGGAAAGTGGATCAAGAGATCCATGGTTGCGGAGCCCCGATTTAAACAATCATGAAAAAATATATTATTTAAACCACATTCAACACTTACTAGAAAAAGCAAATATGCACCAAATCAACCTTCATCAAAACATCTCTTTATGTCAATACAAATATACATCATTGACTTCTATGATTAGGGTCTGTTCTACCACACCACAAAAAGAAATATCACAAAAAAATGATGGTTTATTTCAACTTATCGTGCATCAGAAATGGATAAACTCGACTGCTAATATTTGACCAGACAATGGGTTAAACAACCAGCATAGACTAATGTAAAACACAACTGTGGGGTTTGTTCATTTTTGACCCAATGGAAATAACCCATTGTTTTTAGAGTGAATGGACACTATTAGGAAATAAAATGAAACACATTTTTTTTATAGGTAGCAGCAGTTAGGGATAAAAGACTGTTTTTAAAATACCGACGAGTCACGTTGTAAGAAATTAGATTTTGAAAAAAATATTTTTAGTAGATAAAGTCAGTGCATTATATTGCATATAGTGAAAAAAATAGTCCTCACATGTTAATAAAAATGTTTTTTGTTGAATAGACAAACAATTTTGCATTTAACAAACAAGAGTTTTGAAGTGTCATCATGATTGAGGTTTGTGATTTTAAATGCACAATAAAGAGTTATTATTGCTAATGATGGTGAAGTAAAGATGAGAAAGTAGAATAAAATCTAAATGATATGAGTAGAATAGATTAGAGATTGAAATCAAACAGCACAGAATATATCGCACACTTTAAAAAAAATGTATTGGTTAAATAATAAAATATTTTATTATTATTTTATTACCGGCTCAGAAATCTTACTGCATGAGTTGACTTGTTTTTCTTGTTTTCTCAATTATTTTTAATAAAATGTGATTTGATTCAAAGTCACCGACTGGAGCGCTCATCTCTGTGAGACACTAACAGACTAAAATCTGTCAGAATCTGCTTCTTCAATACAAACTCTGTGTCAGTAAATGATGATTGTGTGGTGTCAGCACACTCCTGCTTAGATCAGCTCTGAGTGAATGTGTTTGAATAAAAACTCTCTCTTTCAGCTCTCTGTTCATTATCTGAAGGCATTCAGCGCCGCTATCACTATATAAACATGAAGATGAACTGGACTGAAGCTCAGAAATACTGCAGAGAGAACTACACAGATCTGGCCACAGTCAACAACATAAATGACATGAACGAGCTGAAGAAGACTGTGAATAAGACTGTGAATAACATTCAGAAGGTCTGGATTGGACTGAAGAGAACAAATGTTTTTAAATGGAAGTGGTCTCTGGGTGATCCTGTGAAATATCTGAACTGGGAAACTCAACCATCAACTGACACAAATAATTGTGCTGTTATGAGAAATGGAAAATGGCGTCAGCAGAAGTGTGATGATAAGCTGGGATTCATCTGCTACAATGGTGAGTGACAGCAAACCATCACTTCACAAAACATGATCATAAGACAACAATAATAAACATCACAGTTAAGAAACAGAACACATGTGGGTCAGATGAACAGGTTGGAGCTGAACTCTACAGGATTGGACACTTCTGATTTAAGCAAATACTCAAAGACATTCAATGTAACACAGTAGCATTATTACATTCAGGGGTGGGCATGTATTTCAAATACTTAACCGTAAACATGCACAGGGCCCATGGGCGGGACATCACTTAATATTTGTTTTAATTCAGTTGAAACTCACCATCATGATGATCAGTGTTTCCTTTAGTTCGGCTCTTAAATCTTTATGTTTAAATGTAAAATTTATTTTGCCATTCTGTAACTCTATGGTTTCAAAGTTTATTTGTTTTGTAAAAGCAAATATAAATCCAATCAAATATTGTTGGATTGTGAAATAATCCTCATTTCTTTATATTGTACATATAACATCAGAAATGTTTGCTTATCTTGAAAGAACATAATAGAGTGGTATTATTTTGATGTAGAGAAATTTGTGCATGCAAATTTAAATTTATGCCACAGAAACTTAGAATCACACAGACATGAAGAATCAATGTATGAATCTCTACAATGGTGAAAAACAACAACAAAAAAATGTCATGCTTCATTGCAGCCTGAGAGTCATAAATGAGTTTTGAACTAGGATGTAAACCAGCATGCATTGCATCATGAAGTTTTGTTGTTATTGTTTGTCACCATTGGTGAGATTCATAAACTCCTTCTTCATGTCTGTTTGAGTCTTAACACTTCTGAGCATTAGATTGTATTTGTATGTCAAAAATAACACGACTCGATTCTGTTCTTTCAAGATAAGCAGACAATTCTGATATTATTATTATTATCTTATTTGTAAATTATATGAGATGAGGATTACTAAACAAACCAACATCATTTGATAAGATTTTTACTTGTATTGGCAAAGCAAATATACATCAAACGCATCCAGTTACAGAATCGCAAAAGAACTTCAACACTTAAACATCTAAAGTCAAGACACTAACTCAACGAAACACGGATCATCATGATGGTGAGTTTCAACTAAATTAAACAAATACTAATTGTTAACCCGCCCATAGGCCCTGTGCATGTTAAGGGTTAAGGATTCTGTATTTGAAATACATGCCCACCCCTGAATACATCTAATTCACTTCTCATCTCTGACTTCAGGTGTTTCAAAGGATTTCATTATCTGTGAATCACAGACTTTCCTTCTCAGCTGTGGTGAGTTCTCTGAGTTTCATCATTTACATGTTCACTGATTTAAAGGCCACATAACATGATGAGAAAATAAAGATTTATCAAACACAATTGTCTGTAATGTGACTTTTTATCAACAGATCAGGGAACTATTAAAGTCCTTTCAGCCAATTATGGGCGTACAGACGGACAGACCTGCTCTACTGGAATAGAAGATAACAAGATCTCAAATGTTCAGTGCAGTCTGAACACATCTCTAACAGTGGCCACTCGGTGAGAACAGAAAACATTATTAAAGAGTTATCAGATATTATCACATCATCTTTATATATTTTTGCTGTTCTTTGTATTTATTATCACAGATGTGATGGACAAACGAATTGTTCTATGGTTGTGAAGAATGCAGTTTTCACTGGAACTTGTTCTGGAACTCACAAATACCTGAATGTGTCTTATGAGTGTGTTGAAGCACCACCAAGTGAGTTTTACACCCAACTGACACCAGACCCTCATAAAACACTACACAAGAGTAAAGTTTAAGTGTATTTTAAGTGTTATTTATTTAGTAAGAGCTTTCCTATAGCTGAGTGGTATGAGCATTGCGTTAATAACCCAGGTTGTGGGTTCGATCTCAGGGGATTGCACTTACCTAAGTATAAATGTATAGGTTACTGCAACTTTATTGTAGATAGTGACTTATTTTAGCAGTTGCATTAGTACTGTTGTGTACACTTATGCAATAACATAGAAATAAACTTTTTCAGGAAGAACAACTTTACTTTTGCTTAGTACCTGAAAATGTATCAGAAAGAAAGTGATTATTATATTTTAAAAATAATAATGCATTTACATCGAAATATGAGTGGTAAAATAATTACAGCTGTTATAATATACAGTATTACAGTAATGTATTGTGTAAACATTATTATTCTTTGCAATTGAGACACACTTGACATACAAATCTCATCAATGGTGACAAACAATCAAGAATGAGTTTTGTATTATGTACCCAGCATGCATTGCAGCATTAAGCAGTTCAGTCAATTGTCATCATTGTTGAGATTCAAAGGCAATCTAGAGATACATTTGTTCTATAAGTTATTAGAGCAAGGAAGTTTAAATACCACAGATATCTTTACTGCTTCACATAAATTAATGACAATTGTCCAATGCTTTCCAAAAATATAGAATCAGATGTTATAGTTAGGAAGCTATAATTTTATAAATGACAGACATAAATTCAGTATATGAAACGGTGATCACACTAATGGAGATTTACGAAGTTCAACATCATTAAGAGCTTTTGTAGAAATATGACCTTCAGTGTGATCATGTATTGTTCTTTAAGTCAAGGGTCAAAGAAACACTGATCACTGTGATCTATCTGAAGACTCCATGAATCACGTGACGCTCCAGCATTTTGGACGTCCTTTGGCAGAACTCTCTCTCTCAATGGCGCTGCTACTGGCATCAGCCAATCAGAGTTAATCATACAGATACGTCATTTCCTTGAAACAAAAGACGATGGCAGTAAATCATGTGCTCAGCTCTACGTGTGTCATAGACGAATGTTTTAAATATTTGTTAAAATACAAATGCGTTTTGTGTTGGATTATATATTTGCATCCTTAGTAATTACTTTCTTGTTTTTGTGAAATGCATATTTCTGTTAAATGGAAAAGTGATTTCATCGAAGCCTTAGCAGTTGGCAATTTGTATTATTTGTGTGTATATTTTGTACAATTTGTACAATTTGTATTATAGGTATAGTTGTCTGTAAGGCCAGAAGTAAGAAAATAGTACAGAGTTGAGATGAAGCTCACAAAGTGTGATGGGTGTGGACACGTCTATAAAGACACAACTGATTGACTGATTTGGGGAGATTTTTTGATTACTTGTGATTACAAATTACTTGTGAACAAAGCCAGAAATTATGAGTACATTTAAATGTTTTGTTTAATAATCAAAATTATAGCGTTTGCATAGAACAAAACTTTGATGTCACTAGTTTAAATGAACTTGAAGTGAAATTACAGAAAAACATACACTTGTAAAGTATTGCTGTATTAGACTAATTGTGACAGATACGTTTTTGCAGTTACATTTTTTTTATGTACAAAGCTAAATACAAATATTTATGCCATATTACAATACAATTATTACACAGATGTATTAGTGTTCAAATAGCTTTTCTTAAACAAAAGAGAAAAGTAAAAGAGAAACAAATGTATATATTACTTCATGAAAGAGTGATGGTCCTAATCTAATAACAAAAACATATCCAACATAGACACAAAATTGAGGTCATTATTATTTGTTGTAATCCTAAGAGAAGTTATCATTGTTCTTACATCATTGAACCAACTATTGCAATGTGGTCTAACTAAATTAATTTTTAGTAAAGGCACATTTCAGAGGTGTGATTTGAACAGTAAGAGTCATTTGTTTCTGATCATTTACATTTATCCTCATCAGTGATGTCCTGAATTAAGTACATTGCTTCTACAGTAAGACCAAAACAAAGTGTGATGATGCTGTCATACCTGACAAAATACACTTCTGACTTTAAGTTCATATTTAACGTTTTTTGTGGCCGTTTTTAAAGTAAATAAATGAAATGGGTTAACGGATGATGAAAAGGATCAAACCTAGAGTCATTCTGAATTGTTAACTTCAGTTAATCTGTAGGCCGATAGTTTTTAAGCATCTGTGCCTGTATAGTAAACGGGGAGCTTCAACAACCAATTGTCAAGACCTTTCAGAACCAGTGGGGGCTGCTGATCTTTTATAGAGGGGAAGCTCATTTTCGGCCTTAATCATAAAAATTGTCCATTTATTTATATGTAAATTCTGCCCTACGTTCCTTTTCAAGAAAATGCTCTGTAACCCTGTCGTACCAACTAGGCGTCTTTTCCAGTGACTTGACCAGTGTCCTCTCAATGGCCAGCAGAGCTAGGCTGCTTAAACGGTCTTGGCACATTGTGTTACGGGTGTAGGACTTGAGCCGCTTTAAACATGAGAAGCTCCTTTCTACACCTGCAGATGTCGCTCCAATTGTTGCCACTAATGAGAACAGTTTGTAAAGCTGAGGCATTGCACTGTCCAACTCCATGTCTTTAAGGAACACCAAGTAATCACACAGCTTTCCCCTGTTACTCTGCAAGTCCTGATCTGAATACAGGACTTGAAGTTCAGACCTCAGTCTCCCTGAATCAAAGTGATGGCCATAACTTTTCAGGACACTTTGGAAGGTCTCCTCTGGAAATGCTAGTCTGATGTCATCAAATTTCCCTGGATTGACTAATTCTAAGAAAAGCATACTTTCCAAATTGGAAAAACGTCGAGGAATCTGCTCCAAGATGTTATCAAGGATGGCCATGTACAGATTTCTGTAGCGCTCTTGGGGATCCTGCAATTGGGTCAGACGGCACTTTCTCATGGGCTCATCTCTTGGGTCTGATGTGAGATCTGCTGCTTTGGCATAAACAGCTTGGAAAGCCCCCTCTGACCTCTTCTCTTTGACAAATGCAAGAAGAGACTCAATTCTTTTCTTGCAGTAAAGAACATCCATCGCTCTCTGCTGGACAATATCAAAGACCACATCAGTCTCAGAGAAGATTTGTTCATTTCTGTACAACATGAACATAAACTCAAAATCCTCCAGTTTCCTCACGAAGCCTTTGGCACAATCCAGTGTATCATCATCCATTGTCGTATCTGCAATGATGTTATCAAATGTCTGCAGGAGGCCATCATAATTGTTTGCCACAGTGCTCACTATCTGTGATGTGAAATTCCATCGAGTAGGAGCGTTTCTGGGCAACCTTGAGCAGACTGCAGACTCCAGAAAAGATGTCCTCTTTGTGGAGTTTGAGAAAAATGTGGCAAACCAAGAGAGTGATGCAAAAAAAATTCTGCACTTAGGCAAGCATTTGGCCCCCTGTGACAGCACCAGATTCAGTCTTTGTGCATAGCAATGCACAAACATTGCACTGGGGGCTATTGCTTTCACTTTGGCCTGGAGACCATTGAGAGCTGAAGCCATGACAGCAGCCCCATCATGGGTCTGTACCACAAGCTTAACCTTAAAATTGTAGCCCTGCATGTTCTCATTTAAAACATCAAAAATGGACTGAGCATCTCGCCCCCCAGAAACATCAAAAAATCCAATGAAGCGCTCCTGAATTATACCTGCACTATCCACATAGCGAACAATGACAGAGAGTTGGGCACGGCAGGATATATCAGTGGTTTCATCCACCTGCCATCCAAAAAAGGGAGCATCCTGAATTTCATCCCTGATCTGATCAGAAACGGTGGCTGCAAGAGCAGAGATCAAGTCATTTTGAATAGTGTGTGACATACCAGAAAACACAGTTGAGGACTCGAATTGTGTGGACAGGACAGAGTCATATTTAGCTAATGTTTCTGTGAACTCTCTGTAATTCCCCTTGTTGGATGATTCACTACTCTCATCATGTCCCCTAAATGATAGCTCCTGCCGGCCAAGCAAGGATGTCACATCAATAAGGCGGTTTAGGAAGGCCCTGTTTTGTTTATGTTTAGCCACTTGAATGCGAGCACCTTCAATGATTGCATGCTCAACCCTGATCCTGCCCATGCAACTTAATCTTGCACATGCACCCACATGTTCATTGCTATTTTCATGCCTTTTATATGCCATGTCAAAGTTTGACAGATCTCCAAACCCCAATTTTGACCATCAACACATCCATGAGATGGTTTCATCAAGAGACATGGCCAGCAGTACATTTTCTTTTTTACAGCACTTCCAGTCAGCCAGCTAACTTTGTCATACCAGGAGAGCTGAAAAGACCTGTTACTTTTCCCTATCTTTTGCACTAAATCAATCTTAGGTGTTGATCTGCCCTGCTGTTTAATTCTAAGTTTCTCCTCGTAAGGAAGACTTTCTAATGGCTTTGACAAACTCAGGTCGACAATATTAGCACTATTACCATCATGTGCAGTTTGCTAGCTGGCTAGTTCAGACTATATGAATTAATGAACAAGCGATCTAATATATATATATATATATATATATATATATTCAACTCAACGGGAGGAAATGTGGGAATTATGTTAAACTGAAACAATGAATGTGGTGTGAAATTGTGTGAAATATACAATGAAGGTTGCAGCAGCTTGTCTTTCGACTACACATGCAAAATCCGCGATGGGACTGAGTTGGAAATGGAGACACAGAGTGATACGCGTCATAATATGAAGACCACGCCCACACAACCGTCTCTTTGCATTGCGAGAAGCTGCCACCTCCTTGTCATTTAAGATTTATGACAAAAAAAAAAATGTCTAAAAGCTGATATGTGACAATCTGTATAGCAAACAAGCCAAAAAAAAAACAAGAAATACGTTTTTATAAGCTGTCGACCCCAAAAAACGAGCGTTTTAGGACATAAAAGTGGATTAAAAAGAGATGACAGACCCTCCAATCATCACGCAGATGCTCGGAGTCCGGGCCAGCCCACTCCTCCATTCATCCCAGAGACTCTGAGCGTCAGTGGGCGGGACATAATCGCAGCATTATCCAATGACCGTCTTGTTTCTAAGCACTGAAAAAAACTGTTTAAAGCAGCCTCATTGAAGTCAATGGACGCTGGGCTTCAACAGAGTAATGCACTGTACGCTACGGGAATGAATGAGAAGGAAATCGAGTCGGCCGACCTAAGTACACTGTAAAAAATGCCTGTGAAATTAACGGTAAAATCCTGTTGTTTTCACACAAAAAACCTGTTATCAGAAAGTGTCCGTAAAAAATACAGAAAAACACTGTCAAATTCTCTGGGAAATGAATGAAATTCCAAAGTTTTCACAAGGAGTTTTTTTCAACTCCACAAACACTTTTATCACCTTCACTTACAGACACCACTGTCACTTTATTTCTGTTGCACGTCTACAAAAGTTCTAATTGAAAATGAACACAAGTTAACATGTTGATGGTTTTGTTGAGTCACCATTATGGTGAAGAGTGTTTGCTTTAGTTGTGGTCTTGACCCTTTTCTTTCCACAGTTTTGATATCTGTGTGTTGAAACATAGACCAAAACAGGTGTGTAAAAGCTCAGACAAAGCTAACTATTAACTTCTTTTGCTTGGAGAGTAAGTACATGTTTAATAGTGTAGGTAGTGCTTTAAAGTTACTTGTTGTCTTCATTTATGATATTGTATGAAATTAAATAATATACTGAAAGTCTTTGACAGAACATGTGACACATAATAAATGTTCTAGCACACATCAAGAAAATAACAGTTTGTCTCAACAATGGTGACAACAGAAAAAACCTCTAAAGAGAAACGCAAGGCATTCTGGGTATCATCAAAGCACAAAACTCATCAATGACTCCCAGCATGCATTGCGGCTGTAAGCTTTGTCACCACTGTTGAGATTCATACACTGATTCTTTATGTCTGAGTCAAAGACAAAATGCAAATCTTTTGACGGTTCAAAAATTCAACTTTTATATTGATTGTTTCTGGAAATGTGAATTTTGAATGTAAATTCATTTATACGTTTGAAACAAACAAAATTAATTATTAAACAACATCGTAGAATTAGCTTTTGAAAAAATCTAATCACATTTTGACTTGTTGTCATTTTCTACAATACTATGTTTTATATAAAACAATGTCATTGCAGCCCAAAGAAAATTGGTAATTTATACTTGACGGCTGAAAGTGGCCAACTAAAGCAAACACTGATCACAAAAACGGTGACTTTAAATAAACCAATAAAGAATCAAGTCATGGCTGTTATGCTGCAGTCCCTGTGAAGCAGAAGTGATGATCGTCTTCACTATTCTGACGTATTTACAAGATGAATTGATTGGATGAATAAAAACAGGATGTTCCCGTAATTTTACGGTAGCTTGCTGGCAACCACAGCTGCCGGTATTTTTCCGTAAAATCTATGAAATTTGTATTTTCTCTTTTCTTTTCTGATATTAAATGTTTTGTGGGTCACCACTAAGCTGAAGAGTGGAGTCTGTGTTTAACTCAAGGTCAGGCAATGGCATGCCGATGTCATGCTGCATGTTGCTTTGTTTAAAAGTGACTTTGATGTTTTAATAACAAATTACAAAGAAGAAAATTAAGTAAATGTAATGTTTTCACTTTTGTGCATTTGGACCAAGTTTCAATTTTATATAAAGAAATTCTGTTAATGTAAAAGACTCAAATGTATTAAGTTCATACACAGTTTGAAGTTTGTGCCCTGAAGTTTTAAACTGCAAAGCTGTTTACATTCTTTTCCTGTATTTTCTACGGAATTTTACTGGCAACCACAGCTGCACTGTAAAAAATGCCTGTGAAATTAACAGTAAAATTCTGTTGTTTTCAAATAAAAAACCTGTTATCAGAAAGTGTCTGTAAAAAATACAGAAAAACACTGTAAAATTGTCTGTAAAATTAACAGCAAAAATTCCATTGTTTTTACGGAAAAACCCTGTAAAAAAATGCTGTTAAAATAACAGTGAAATTCTGTAGTTTTCACAGAGAAAACTGTTGTCAAAAAACGTTTATAAAAATACGGATAACACTGTCAAATTCTCTGGGAAATGAACAGTGAAAACAGTGAGTTTTCACAAGGAGTTTTTTTTCAACTCCACAAACACTTTTATCACCTTCACTTACAGACACCACTGTCACTTTATTTCTGTTGCACGTCTACAAAAGTTCTAATTGAAAATGAACACAAGTTTACATGTTGATGGTTTTGTTGAGTCACCATTATGGTGAAGAGTGTTTGCTTTAGTTGTGGTCTTGACCCTTTGCTTACCATGTGAAGAAGTCTTTCCCCAGTATTGACATCTATGAGTTGAAACACACTGACTCAGGTGGGTGGAAAGCTCAGATAAAGCTAACGCATTACATTATTTGTGTTGGTGAGTAAGTACATGTTCAAGAGTTTAGGTAGTGCTTTAAAGTTACTTGTTGTACGCATTTATGTTATTGAATGAAATTAATTAATATACTGAATGCCTTTAACAGCACATGTAACACATGATAAATGTTCTAGCAGATATCTAGAATACAACAGTTTGTCTCAACAATGGTGACAATGGAAAAAAACTTCTAAAGATAAACGCAATGCGTTCTGGGTATCATCAAAGCACAAAACTCATCAATGACTCCCAGCATGCATTGCGGCTGTAAGCTTTTCATTTGTTAGTCACCACTGTTGAGATTCATACACTGATTCTTGATGTCTGAGTCAAAGACAAAACGCAAACTTTTTAACGGTTCAAATACTTTTTAGATTGATTGTTGCATGAAATAAGAATTTTAAAACTAAATTCATTGAGGCGTTTGTAACAAGAAATACAATAAGTAAATAAACAACATCCCAGATAAAGAGTAAATACCTAATCACACTTTCATTTGATGTCATTTGCTACAAAACTATGTTTCATATAAAACATTGTCATAGCAGCACAAAGATAACTGTAAACTTAATTATGACGGCTGAAAGAGGCCAACTAAAGCAAACACTGATCACAAATACGGTGACTTTAAATAAACCAATAAAGCATCAAGTCATGGCTGTTATGCTGCAGTCCCTGTGAAGCAGAAGTGATGATCGTCTTCAGTATTCTGACGTATTTACAAGATGAATAGTGGGTGTGGCTCATGTTTTCTACTGTGAATTGATTGGATGAATAAAAACAGGATGTTCCCGTAATTTTACGGTAGTTTGCTGGTAACCACAGCTGCCGCTATTTTTCCGTAAAAACTACGGAATTTGTATTTTCTCTTTTCTTTTCTGTTATTAAATGTTTTGTGGGTCACCACTATGCTGAAGAGTGGAGTCTGTGTTTAACTCACGGTCAGGCAAAGATATTCTGAAGTCATGCTGCATGTTGCTTTGTTTAAAAGTGACTTTAATAATGAATTACAAAGAAATAAATTAAGTAAATGTAATGTTATCACTTTTATGCATTTGGACCAAGTTTTCATTTTGTATAAAGAAATGTTGTTAATATAAAAGACTCAAATGTATTAAGTTCATACACAGTTTGAAGTTTGTGCCCTGAAGTTTTTAACTGCAAAGCTGTTTACATTCTTTTCCTGTATTTTTTACGGAATTTTACTGGTAACCACAGCTGCCGGTATTTTGCCGTAAAAATTACGGAACATTTTTTACAGTGTAGCTGATTCTGAACGAAATTGTTTTTGTTCGAGATGAACGTGTTTAATGCATTTTTAGTCAATAAAATGTCAACAGAATAGTACATATATTTGACCATTCATTTTCTGACAATTATAGGGGAAGCTGAGCTTCTCTTGCAGTCTTAAAGAAATCGCGTCTGATCAGAACGCCCATTTCTCCAACCTACTCAAACTCCTACTAGGAAAACATGAACAATAAGAAGAGAAACCCTCATCATGTTTAGTGTTTCCTTCAGTGGACTTCTTGACTCTTGTTTTCTTATATTAATGTGTTTGTTGATCAGATGTGATTGTTTGTTTTATTGTAAATGTTGTCAGTTTGTGTTGATGATACACTGTTCTGGCACAAAACAAGTTAAAACTTTTAGAAGAAATATGTTTGTGTAGATTGACATCTGAACTGTAAGTGTAATGAGAATGAATGAAAATCATGAGACTTGAATCTTTATTTTCTTCAACAGACAGCAGTAAATCATACATCATTAATACTTCTACTACAACATGGAGTGAAGCTCAGAGTTTCTGCAGACAGTATCATACTGATCTGATCAGTGTGAGGAACCAGACTGACAATCAACTGATCCACAACATCATTAATGATCCTCACACATCTGTCTGGATTGGTCTGTTCAATGACTCGTGGGAGTGGTCAGATAACACTGACTCCGCCTTCAGATACTGGGACTCTGGTCAACCGAATAATTACGCTAATTCTGAAGATTGTACAGTGACCCATATGAATAAGGAGGGGAAATGGCATGATGTATCTTGCAGTGACTCTTACACTTTTGTGTGTCATGAAGGTGAGTTAATAAAAGTCAATGTGTGTGTTTGATGACAGAAGTTTCTTCATGATGAAACTGATCTCAGTTCAGTCTCAGTGTTTGTGTTTTGTTCTCATGTTCAGTTGTTTGTGTTTATTGTGTGTTCAGATGAGCTGATATTGATCCAGAAGAATCTGAGCTGGACTGAAGCTGTGAGATACTGCAGAGAGAATCATGTGGATCTGGTTTCAGTTGATTCAGAGAAGATTCAGCTCTGGGTGACATCAGTGGTTCATCAGGCCTCGACTGCTGAGGTGTGGCTGGGGTTACGTCACTCCTGCTCTGTGGGGATCTGGTTCTGGGTGAATGGAGAGATTGTGTGTTATGATCATTGGGCTCCGGGGAATGAAACAGACGTGGACGACTGTGAGCGTGATGTGAAATCTGGAGCGGTTCAGTCTGGAGGACATCATCTCTGGATCAGCCTTCCTGGATCTAAACAACTAAACTTCATCTGCAGAAGTAAAGAGAAATAAACAGATATTAAACAGATATAAGTCTTTCACTTCCTGATAAACAACCATTCTTCTTCCTTTGTTCATTCTCTGGTTTTCCATTTTTGTTTTGTTTTGTTTAGGAATAGGGTTCATCTAAAGGCACACTACAAATACACACTTTCATCAAACTTTCATGACTCCCAGCATGCATTGCAGTTGATCTGAATTAGTTTGATGATTGTTAACATTGTTGAGGTTTGTGTGACGAGTGTTGATGTTTAAGTGTGTCTGACAGATAACCTGTTTAGGCTTTCATAGTGTCTTTGTGTTTATCAACCTAAGCATTTACATTAGTTCTCTAAATAAGCTTGAAGAAGTTTCTTAATTTTAATATTGTTTGACTGTTATGAGTAGTAAATTATTTCACTTTGTCAAGAGTCAAGAGCTCTAATAGAGAATACAAATTTTTTTTTATTCAACATTAATTGCAAATGGATTCAATGCCATTAACATTGACAAATCAACATTTTCTAACATTATTTTGATGATATTTTTGCTGTCAGGGGACACTTTTATTGCTTCATATGTGATTTGTTAATATTCAGAGTTCTTATCTTATGACATTTATTTTGGATAATATATCATTTAAGTGAATTATTAACAGATGATAGTGATGTGTGTTTGTTTACTGCTTAAGCTCTTTCAGCAATGAAAATGAAATATAAAAATGAAATCTGGTGAAGGGTGACTTTAATTCTGTGTGTGTTGGATTCATGTAATAGTGATGAATCAGTTCAAATAAACTCTAATATACAGACAGTATTTTCTCTCCTGACTTTTCACTTCATCTGCAATCATAACAGTTATTAATAATGTTTAGATTTATTCAATGAAGGTGTCTAGATACTGACTATCTGAATAAATGCAGCAAACTAGACATCGTTTGTTTTTATACACATTAATAAATGCAGGAATGAGCAGAATCACTCAGTGATGTGGTCTCAACAAAACAAGAGGTGTAACACACTGACCCCAAGTGGACAACAAGACTAAAACCAATAATCTTACAAAACTGTAACTTTTTACCATCCTCCTAAAGTATACATCTAAAACAATAATGATTTTATCATTTCCATCACATTGAATTATATACTAAGTGTATTATATCCACTCTGCTATTCACCGCTCAATCAGTAATTCTACACTAAATAATGAAATAATAAATAAACAATTGCCAGCCCACAGATTAAATAATAAGATGAACATGTGTGACCATATCTGTGAATCCAGCTGCATATATTAAAATATCACTGCAAAATGTAACTGATAAGCTTATATAAAACGATTAAGTAAACTTAACTTAATTACCTTTAACAAATTAATGACAACGTGACAAAACTCAAAAGATCAATTTTATTTGTATTTGAATGACGAGACAGTGCACTTACACAGTTCTGCCTTCAGGTGGAGTTCATTTAAAAACATGAGAAATGAAAACATTGAGTCAGTTAGTGTCTCTGTCATTGTTTCATTGTTCAATGTTTACTAGTGAGTATACAGTGTTTTTCCCTTCCAGCCTCACACTCGGCCATCCCAGATCAACACCATGAGCACCACACTTACTATGCATAATATATACTGTATATGTGATCAACACCATGAGCACAACCACACTTACTAATGTATATTATATACTGTATATGTGATCAACACCATGAGCACCACACTTACTAATGTATATTATATACTGTATATGTGATCAACACCATGAGCACAACCACACTTACTAATGTATATTATATACTGTATATGTGATCAACACCATGAGTACCACACTTACTAATGTATATTATATACTGTATATGTGATCAACACCACGAGCACAACACACTTACTAATGTATATTTTATACTGTATATGTGATCAACACCATGAGCACCACACTTACTATGCATAATATATACTGTATATGTGATCAACACCATGAGCACAACCACACTTACTAATGTATATTATATACTGTATATGTGATCAACACCATGAGCACCACACTTACTAATGTATATTATATACTGTATATGTGATCAACACCACGAGCACAACACACTTACTAATGTATATTTTATACTGTATATGTGATCAACACCATGAGCACCACACTTACTATGCATAATATATACTGTATATGTGATCAACACCATGAGCACAACCACACTTACTAATGTATATTATATACTGTATATGTGATCAACACCATGAGCACCACACTTACTAATGTATATTATATACTGTATATGTGATCAACACCATGAGCACAACCACACTTACTAATGTATATTATATACTGTATATGTGATCAACACCATGAGCACAACCACACTTACTAATGTATATTATATACTGTATGTGTGATCAACACCATGAGCACAACCACACTTACTAATGTATATTATATACTGTATATGTGATTAACACCATGAGCACAACCACACTTACTAATGTATATTATATACTGTATGTGTGATCAACACCATGAGCACCACACTTACTAATGTATATTATATACTGTATATGTGATCAACACCATGAGCACCACACACTAACTAATGTATATTATATACTGTATATGTGATCAACACCATGAGCACCACACACTAACTAATGTATATTATATACTGTATATGTGATCAACACCATGAGCACCACACTTACTAATGTATATTATATACTGTATATGTGATCAACACCATGAGCACCACCACACTTACTAATGTATATTATATACTGTATATGTGATCAACACCATGAGCACCACACACTTACTAATGTATATTATATACTGTATATGTGATCAACACCATGAGCACCACACTTACTAATGTATATTATATACTGTATATGTGATGAACACCATGAGCACCACACACTAACTAATGTATATTATATACTGTATATGTGATCAACACCATGAACACCACCACACTTACTAATGTATATTATATACTGTATATGTGATCAACACCATGAGCACCACACTTACTAATGTATATTATATACTGTATATGTGATCAACACCATGAGCACCACCACACTTACTAATGTATATTATATACTGTATATGTGATCAAGAGCATGAGCACCGCCACACTTACTAATGTATATTATATACTGTATATGTGATCAACACCATGAGCACCACACTTACTAATGTATATTATATACTGTATATGTGATCAAGAGCATGAGCACCACACTTACTAATGTATATTATATACTGTATGTGTGATCAACACCATGAGCACCACACTTACTAATGTATATTATATACTGTATGTGTGATCAACACCATGAGCACCACCACACTTACTAATGTATATTATATACTGTATATGTGATCAACACCATGAGCACCACACTCACTAATGTATATTATATACTGTATGTGTGATCAACACCATGAGCACCACCACACTTACTAATGTATATTATATACTGTAAACTTGATCAACACCATGAGCACCACACTTACTAATGTATATTATATACTGTATATGTAATCAAGAGCATGAGCACCACCACACTTACTAATGTATATTATATACTGTATATGTGATCAACACCATGAGCACCGCCACACTTACTAATGTATATTATATACTGTATGTGTGATCAACACCATGAGCACCACCACACTTACTAATGTATATTATATACTGTATGTGTGATCAACACCATGAGCACCACCACACTTACTAATGTATATTATATACTGTATATGTGATCAACACCATGAACACCACACTTACTAATGTATATTATATACTGTATATGTAATCAAGAGCATGAGCACCACACTTACTAATGTATATTATATTCTGTATATGTAATCAAGAGCATGAGCACCACACTTACTAATGTATATTATATTCTGTATATGTGATCAACACCATGAGCACCACCACACTTACTAATGTATATTATATACTGTATATGTGATCAACACCATGAGCACCACACTTACTAATGTATATTATATACTGTATATGTGATCAAGAGCATGAGCACAACCACACTTACTAATGTATATTTTATACTGTATATGTGATCAACACCATGAGCACCATCACACTTACTAATGTATATTATATACTGTATATGTGATCAACACCATGAGCACCACACACTTACTAATGTATATTATATACTGTATGTGTGATCAACACCATGAGCACCACACACTTACTAATGTATATTATTTACTGTATATGTGATCAACACCATGAGCACAACCACACTTACTAATGTATATTATATACTGTATGTGTGATCAACACCATGAGCACCACACTTACTAATGTATATTTTATACTGTATATGTGATCAACACCATGAGCACCATCACACTTACTAATGTATATTATATACTGTATATGTGATCAACACCATGAGCACCACACACTTACTAATGTATATTATTTACTGTATGTGTGATCAACACCATGAGCACCACACACTTACTAATGTATATTATTTACTGTATATGTGATCAACACCATGAGCACCACCACACTTACTAATGTATATTATATACTGTATATGTGATCAACACCATGAGCACCACCACACTTACAAATGTATATTATATACTGTATATGTGATCAACACCATGAGCACCACACACTAACTAATGTATATTATATACTGTAAACTTGATCAACACCATGAGCACCACCACACTTACTAATGTATATTATATACTGTATATGTGATCAACACCATGAGCACCACCACACTTACTAATGTATATTATATACTGTATATGTGATCAAGAGCATGAGCACCACACTTACTAATGTATATTATATACTGTATATGTGTTCAACACCATGAGCACCACCACACTTACTAATGTATATTATATACTGTATATGTGATCAAGAGCATGAGCACCACCACACTTACTAATGTATATTATATACTGTATATGTGATCAACACCATGAGCACCACCACACTTACTAATGTATATTATATACTGTATATGTGATCAAGAGCATGAGCACCACACTTACTAATGTATATTATATACTGTATATGTGTTCAACACCATGAGCACCACCACACTTACTAATGTATATTATATACTGTAAACTTGATCAACACCATGAGCACCTCACGCACTAATGTAAGATAACACGTAACACAGTGCCATCTAGTGTCTCTCTTGAGTAACAGGCACAATCAAGAGATATCATGTGACACAACTCAAGAGATTCATTTAATTCTACTTTAAGTATTTGTGAATGATGAGACAGTGCAGTTACACAGTTCTGCCTGCAGGTGGAGTTGATTTAAACACTGGAGTGATGAAAACATCTGGAGTCTTTCTGGTCTCTGTCATTGTTTTAATTGCTTGATTGAAACACACCTGGTGGCAAGAAACAGGCCAGTTACATTTGGTCAATTTAGTAAAGAGAAGGATTAAAACACACCAATATTCATTGACCATACACTAACTGTTCTGTGCACTGGTGGAAATGTTTGTGTGTGTATTTATGGAATATGTTTATAATAATTGAGGAAAGAATGAATATGGTGGCACAGACAAGACTTAAAGGAATATTTCACCCCAAAATGAACGATGTTTCGATGTAAATAGTCTTTTGTCCTAATATGAACTTTAACTCTGTCTTTCTCATCTGTTTAGCTGTGCATTTACTGAATGAACTCTGTGCTCTGTCTGAACTGACTACACTGCAATTTATGTATATTTTTATTAATATAATAATTTCAAACTTGTTAAATTCGATGTTTATTGTTGTGGTTATTTTTATATGCTTATTTTACTTATTTTATGTAAAGCAGTTTGAGTTATCATTGTGTATGAAATGTGCTATATAGATAAACTTACATTGTCAATGAGAGTCAATGGTGACCCAAAACAGCTTAGTTACAAACTGTCATTAAAATATCTTCATGTTCAGCACAACAAATAAATGTTTATTGTTTGTAAGAACTGGAGGGTGAGCAAAAGATTACGAAACCATTGAATCAATATTACTTTTGTGTTTGCAATCATTAATATAAAAAATCACCATAATTATGATCAGTATTTGGTTTAGTTATTTTTACAGCTCAAATATTTGTAACATTTGAACCCGGACACACAAAGACTCAACAACGATGACAACCTACAAAAAGCAAACTTCACCTTCACATATTATAGACATAATATGAGACATTGACAAGACATGTCAAGTCTGTGATTATTTTCTTTCTCTCGTGATCATGTGAACCCGTATTACACCTGTAGGTCATAAAAGAATATGTCTAGTGAAATTATTTTATTGCAAATAGATTATTAGTGTTACAAATATATGTTTTGAAGAACCACATCACACAGCCTCCTATTATCTTTTATTCACTGTGTTTTTAAATGATGCTGATTCGTGACTCATATGTGACACTATAACAAGATGAAAACAGACACGTATGTTTGCCTAAAATACCCGCTGGCCAGCAGAGAGCGTCACCCAGACTTTTCCTCAAACTCCCAGAGGCCCTTGTGCCCTGATTACACTCGCACCTGGAACACATAAATATGGCTTTATAATATCAGCGTTGCTTTGCGTATTATTTGGATTTTGAACCTTTCCTACCTGGCCTGACCATCATCTGTTAATATCCTTCTGAAGTGCTTCTGAACTGCCGGTCTCGGACTGTCATTGTTTTATCTTTATGTCTAAAGCTGCACATGGATACTACAGCTTCCGTGTCTGAGTCTTCATTAGATCAGACCGGGATCAGACCGGGAACACGACACTTTCTGATTTTGACGTAGGCCTACAAACAAATTCGACTATTTGTATTTTGGCAGAGACAGAAAATATACATATAGATATAAAACCCTGTGTGGGTGTACACCGTTTAATCATCTCTCAACCTGCTTTCATTCTTGATGTTTTGTGCGTGTGATATGTGGGGATTATATTTTCATATTTACACATCAGAAATGTTGTAATTTTGTTAATGAAGGAATTTATTTCTCACTCTATAATTTAAATTAGACACAAACTTTTTGCGGAACGTATAGAAAACCCGAGCAAACATTATAGCCTATTCTTCTTCTTAAATGTGAAACTATTTTTATTTCGTTTAGATTAATATTCACGAAAACTAATTCTTTTTGAATATTTCATTAACTTATTTTTAAAAAGAAAACAGTTTTCTGTATAAATTCGTATTTATCTTATATTTCAATATTTTTTTAAATAAAAAACATCACTATATTTTCACCAAATCTGGCAAAAATTTAAACTTATTCTTTCTAACTGCAACAATATTTCTTCATCTAAAATCTAACGGATACAAATAACAAACGCAAAACCATGAGGTAAATTCTGAACTTTTTTGCTCATAGCCATCTTAAATATTTACATACAATTTGGGATCTGAATTGTTGTATTTGAAATCAAACATTTCTAGTGTTATAGTGTATAAAAATATACCCATGATGTGTGTTGAGTAGCCTATACGCATTGGATCGCCGAAATAGCAGGTAAGGCCAAATATAAAGAGAAAATCGTGCCTTTGATGAATGAGATCGGATGGAGACGGCAGAACGGGAATCCTTTTTCTTGTTTTACAAAAAAACACTAACTTTTGCTGTTATTGTGAGTTTATGCAAATAAGATCATTTAGATTATTTTGTCTAATGCAGTGGTTAAAAACATCCTCAGGCTGAACTTTCTTTTTGCGGTGTTGTGAGTTATTTGTCAAACAAAAAATTAACATAATTTTTTCTCGAAACTAACTAGTAACATTCCGCTTTTGAGCTTTTCAGACAGACGTTTCTTAAACTTTGATGGTATGTGTAAGGATCACAGAATGACTCTAAAGAAGTGGGGGCACAATTATAACACACAAAACCATAGTTTTATGCAATGATAGTTTTCAAAAACATGGCTTAACATACCAAATTCATCATAGTAGAAATCCCACTTTATAATAAGAAAACAAATTAGACTCACAATTTTTGACCTTATGAGGTTGACATTTTGAGAACAAAATAATGTGACCAGATCTATGATGAATTTTACATTTACATTTAGTCATTTAGCAGAAGCTTTTATCCAAAATACTTACAGAGAGTTTAGGGAGCAACAAGCGATATGTCATAAAGATTAATAATTAATTTTGTGTACAGACGTCTTTTTTTTAGCCCAAGTCCCAAAACCGTAAAATTAGCATAAAATTGATCATCATTTACGTAACCCTATGTTATTCATTTAAAACGTTCACTAGCACACATAAAATACTGTAATGCACTCAAGTGTTTACTATAGTAGCCTATATTAATATATATAGTGATAGTAAGCAGTTGAGGCCAGTTTTATTATCATTAAGAATCATATTATATCATTATAATTGAGTAATATTATATCTGCAATAATGTTTCAATGTTAATGTTTCATTGTGATCATTTAATTCTTATGTTATGTATTGTTCTGTTATTTAACCCACAAATGAGATGGAATCATTTCATCCTTAAACAGTGGGCTATATTGGTATTAAACCTAATTTTGTGTGAAATTGCTTAATAAGCTTAATTATTGTCAGGCTTTGCCTTTTGTTTTATTTTATTTTGGGTTGTTTCTGTATTTAGTTTGCTGTATTTTGTCTTTTTATCACGTCTGGTACCCCATTTAGTCTCTTAGTATTGTTATTACCCTCACTTGCTCCTCATTTGTGTTCCCTCTATTGCAGCAAGTTTTGGCCAGCTCTTCCTGTGGAGATGTAAATTGTTTTTCTGTATGTTACTCGCAGTGCTTGGAGTTTACCTTCTGATCTTCCCTTCGTAGGAACGAGGCAACCCGTGAGCCGGTTTGGACTATTTTTCCCTTACGGCTCTACTTTTGGTTCTCGTTTGCCTTTCCGGTTTTTGGAGGATATTTCGCTCACAGAGTTTGTCAGCCAGCCGTGTTACCTGAGTTCTTGTCAGGAGTAATCTCTGACAGTCTGTTGAGCTATGGTTTGTTTTGTTAAAATCATATTTTCATATCTATTATCATAGAGAAAGGAATATATTTAAACATTTTTAAGTGTGTGTGTAAAAGTGGGATTGCAAAATTACCTTCAATCTTGAAGTTCATAAATTGGAAGCAGTCTAGTATAGGAACTGATGCAGATACATATTGTTTCTTAAATCAGGAGAAACCATATTTTTTCGTTCCACTTAAAACCAAAAGATTAAACAGTTTATTTCTTTATCAACTTGTTTTATGAGTCTGTAATGTAAACCAGTTACATCTGGGTTTTCTTAGGCTGTTAAGATGAGGATAGTTGTGTACTGTTGGTTTTATTTACAACATACTGCATAAAGATGAACTGCACGCTGAATGTACTATGTACAGTGAAGTACAGTGAACCAAAGTAAACCAGGTTGACAAACACACAATAGCTCAACAGATTGTCAGAGTTCTAACCGACTCAAGGGGTAGCATGAGAGAATGGAAGAGCATTTACAGCTGTGTTGTAAAAATATGGAACATAGGTATGTGAAATTAAGAATACAGTGCACATACAAACTCGCTGAAGATGGGAATTTACATTACAACTACAAGAAAAAGAAAAGCACAGTTCTTACTGATTCTTAAGTAGCAGTTTCTTCCACACCGCATGAACTCTTGAAGAACAAGTGTCCCCACCAATCTTCATGACTTTTTGCACAACTTCAAGCGTGTATTTCAGCTCCTTTGGGTTACTGATATTTAGTACATAGAGAAGACCCATAAGATGATCAGAGCCCTGGGAGACATCATTTAAATCATAAAGGACTATCTGCTCCTCCAGAACGATCGCCACATCAATTATTTCCTTTGGCAGAAGGTCTCCAGGATTTTCCTCAGAGACTATCAAGAGTCCAACATCCATGCTTTTTACGACTTCCTTCTCATGGAGTGGCTAGTCAGAGAAAACAGAGAACAGAGTGAGTTTTATTCAAACACATGTCCTGCCTTGTTATTTCTCACTAATAACTCAACTGAAGCAGCACATAGCAAATGTAAAGTAAGTGATGGTTTGGAATGAGTATCGGAGGTTGTTTATCTGTTATAAGGGTCTTGGATTCCTGGCGGAAGGAAGTAGTTCCCCATTTCCTTTAAAACCAGAGGGTTTTTAAGACACTTCCATGTTCTTTCTGATTTATCTTCACTCTTGTGCCGTCAAACTGTTGTATTAATGCAATATCGCTTGAGTAGGAGTGTATGTAGTGTTCTTATATCTTCATATATCTCCACTGAATACCTTGGGCCAAAGCGAGCCAGCTGGGATAGTTCATTCCAAAATGTCACATTTCCTGTTTATTTATTCAACCCCAGGCCATCCAAAATGTAGGTGACGTTTTTCCTTGAGCAAAACAATTACAGAGAACTTTAGGGAAATGTGTAGCCCTCTGTGCTTCATTTAATGGATGTGAATGAATGCCATGCCTTCAAGAGTTCTAAAAGCACAAATATCCAACACTTTTCTGTTACCACATTCTTCAAAATATATTTTGTTTTGCAGAAGAAAAAGTCAATAATTATTATTATATATTATAATAATTGGTGCTCCATGTGCTGCGCATGGAGATCACACCTGTTCCCGATCATTCTGTCATTATTGGTGTTGTGCTCTTCTCCTGATTTCCTCTTGTCACTATAGTAGTATTTTAAAATGGTTTGTGTGGTTACTCTGTGTATTTGTGGATGTTTCAGCCTTTCTCTTATCATAGCTTAGGTTGATTGTTTAGCTGTTTTGATTCTCTACCTGTCTCTCATTCTGAGCATGTGTTTGATTTGGTTGTGCAGAGCCTAACACTGATATATATTGTCATTCAGTGCCTGTTCTGTTGTAGCAAACTAATGCATTTTGTTTTGGTTCCTTGCAGGTCTCTCTCTTGAGTCATGTTTTTAATGGAATCTGATACGTAAAGCTTATTTCAGTGCATAAAAATATAACATACCAGCATTCACAAGGTCCTAATTCACGAAGAAAATTATATATTTAAACCAATTTATAGCCTTTTCTTTTTTGTTATTCACTGTATGTGCCTACTGTGTCTTCCTGATTTTCAAATTCATCATAATAAGAGTGTTTCATATATGTAATAATAATTATTCTCATGTTATTTAAAACGGGGATTAAGAGCAAATCCTTCATATAAATAATCATGAAGAGTAAAAAAGGAAAGACTTGCTAAAATAAAAATGGTATGGGCTACATCACTTCATGCGACTTTTTTTTGACAACGGAAGACTTGGAATGACGCGTCTACACGCAGTTACGCGTTCACGTGCTCTCCGATTTGGATATTCCCACTTCAACCTGGAAATAGTTTGTGCAACGGTGCTCTTTTATTGTTAGCAGATAATTATGTAACATTTGTACTCTTATCACTATCTTAAATATTTTCATAATAGGTTGCTCTCTTCTTGTTTTATTTGAAAAGCTAAATGTTTGCTCCCCAGATCTGTAGATCCCTCCATGAATATCAGAAAATTGCTATAATAAGCTATTGTTTTTTTTGGATACTTTCACTCTCAGCTGCTGCTCCATTTATACATTCATAGTCAAAATATGTGCATATTATATATCTAGTAGTGAATGTTTTTCTGCTCACAGTGCATATTGTTTTAATCTGCTGAACATACAGTAAGTCTTCCATATACATTTCTCTTCAAACCATAACCCTATATTTTTAACTCTTTTACACTTCCCATACTTTTGATTATATAGTTTACATTGTTCAACTTCTCTATCCCGTAAATAACATAACTGACATCTTTAAACCCCATAACCTGATGATCAGCCTTTATAACCTTATGAATACCTTAACTGAGATTTAATAATCTTGCATCATTTCCATACAGTGGGAAAATTACTTGCTCCCCTGCGGATTTTGAAAGTTTACCTGTTTATGAAGAAATTAAGCATCTATAATGTTTATTGTAGGTTTTTGTAATGATAGAGACAGTATATCAATCAAAAATCCATGAAAAAATACTTTCAATAAAGGTTATAAATTGTTTCACATTTCTGTGAGTAAAATGAGTACCTGATCTGGCTCCCACTGATTATATACTGTATTAATAGTTATAGGTTATGTGCTTATATGGAACACAGATTACTCCTGTCACTTCAGGAAAGTACTCCTAATGTCAGTTTGTTATGTTTAAAAAAGACGCCTGCCAACACAATCTGTATATTCCATTGCAACCTCTCCACTATGATCAAGACTAGATTGTTAGCTGTCAAAGGATATCAGGGACAAGATTGTAGACCGACACAAAGCTGCTTTGGGCTACATACAGAAGCTTGATCAGGAGGAGACGACTGTTTGTGTGATTATTTGGAAATAGAAGAAATAAAAAATAACTATCAATTGCACTTGGTCTGAAGCTTCCTGCAATATTTCCCCAATGGAGTAAAGATGATTATGACACGGGTTAAAGATCAGTCCAGAACTACACAGAAGAAGCTTGTTGATGATTTCAAGTCTGGGACTGGTTACCAGGCACATCATTGGTAACGCTATGCCACAATAGATTGAAATCCTGAAGCACCTGCAATGTCCTCCTGCTCAAGAAGGCACGTCTGACTCATCTGAAGTTTGCCATGAACATCAAAATGATCCAGAAAAGGCTCAGGAGAAAGTGCTGTGGTCAGATGGGGCCAAAATGAACTCTCTGTTTTTGGAGGGAGAGAAATGCTGACCATGACCCCAAGAACAGCATCTCAACAGTCAAGCACATTATGTTTTGGGGCTTTTTCTCTGCTATGAGAACAGTATGACTTCACCACACCACAGCTTTAAAATATTATATTTTTGAAATAAGTTTTTAAACTTATGAAAGTTTTGTGATAATGCTGCTCTGCAGACCAATTTTATTTATGTCCCCACCAATATTAAAATCCAAATTTCGACCCTCGCCTATAACCATAATTACAGAATAATATTTAATTTGATCTTCACCGTTCTTCGAGTCAGGTGTAGGTTGCATTAACTGCTTAGACTGATCTTACAAGTTGGTCATTGATTTTTTTCTGTAACTTATTTACATTTATGCATTTGGCAGACTCATTCATCCAAAGTGACATACACTACATGCAAACTATACATCTTATATTATATCTTTAAGTCAGTTTCATAAAAAGGCAGATTGGTCTAATTGAAATCTAAAGAATGAGTAGTCCTAACTAAATGCTAGTCAGTAAAACTAAGACACAGTCTTAACTTAGCAGCTATATTCATGCAATGTGTGCAAACGTTGTGTTTGACTATTGTGATAGCAAAAGGTCTTAATATAACTTGTTAAAACTCTTTTGGTTTCCTTTCTGCCACCTACTGACCATATCACATATTTTTTTCATGACTCTCTTATGGACGATATGACCAGTGCAAAATAACTTGGTTATATTCAACACTGTATACAATAAACACAAATACAATAATATGACATTGTCTAGGGGCCCGTTTCAATAAGGAAGTTCAACCAACACCGAGTTAAAATCTGAACTCTGAGTTGATTTACTCAGAGAATCACTACTCTGAGTTTTCAGTTTCAGAACAGCTGATTTGAGTGAGTTTAATTCACTCTGAGTAAGTTTACCTGCGCATGCACCATGGCTATAAAAAGCCATCATCAATTGAGTGAAGATAGCACGATTCACCATGAGCTCTGTTTATTTCTCACCAATCGAATTGAAGGTTCTGTTACAAGCGTACGGTGAATATGAGCAGATATTTAGAAAAAAGAGCAACACAGCTGCAGCAGCAAAAGAAAGACAGATGGTGTGGGAGAAAAATGCTTCACACGTTAATGCTCAAGTTTATATGTCAATAACTTTATATTTATTTTGTTGAAACTGTGAAAATGCTTATTATATTTAACTCTCTCGCTCTCTCTCTCGCTATCTCTCTCTCTCTTTCTCTCTCTCACGCTCTCTCTCTCCTGCTCTCTCTCTCTCTCTCTCTCTCTCTCTCTATCTGTCTCTCTCCTGATCTCTCTCTCTCTATCTGTCACTCTCCTGCTCGCTCTCTCTCTCTCTCTCTCTCTCTCTCTCTCTCTGTCTGTCTCTCTCCTGCTCTCTCTCTCTCTCTCCTGCTCTCTCTCTCCTGCTCTCTCTCTCTCTCTCTCTCTCAAGATTCAAGATTCAAGATTCAAAGGAGCTTTATTGGCATGATAAAAGAAAATTTACATTGCCAAAGCACAAGATTAAATATAAACATGCAGAAATACAGATTAAGATCAAAAATAAGATAGAATAAAATTAAAAGTCTATAAGTAAAAATCTATATATATATACATCTCAATATAAACAGAAAAACAGTTTTAATTAAAGTTCTCAATAAGGGTGACAGTGTCAGTTTGTGTGTGTTGTCCTGTCAGTGTTGTGTTGTGTTGTGCTGCTTGTTCTTTGGTCGTGGCAGGACTTGACATATCTTGCAGCCAGGTTTGAGCTTCTTGACTTTTCTCCCAGTATGTATGAGATCTTGTCCTTTTGTTGAAACTGGTCAAAGTCTTTGTGTAAGTTTGTAAACTGGGGGAAGAATGTTTCTCTGATGTGTGTGTAGTTGGGACAGGAGAGGAGAAAGTGCAGCTCTGTTTCCACTTGATTGTGTGTGCAGTGTGGACACAGTCGCTCTTCTCTCGGTGTCCATGTGTGTCTGTGTCTGCCCGTCTCTACAGTGAGCTGGTGATCACTGAGTCTATACATGCTCAACACTTTTCTTAGTTTAGGGTCTGATACGCTTGTGAGCTATTCTGACACTTTATATTCTCTCTTTAGTGACAGATAGCATTCCAGTTTACTTTACTGAGCTGTTGCTTCTGTCCAGTGTTGGAGATATTTCTCTTTTTGTCTTTTCATCATTTGGTTTAGTCTGGCTGGGGTTTGGGGTTGACTTGGGCATGTTTGGGGTTGTAGAGTTAGTTGTGAGATCAGTTGGATGAAGGGGTTTCTCTCTGGGCTCAGCTCTTGATGACATAAGGCTTTGTGATGGAGTGTGTCTGTGTCGCTGTTCTTAAGGTGTGTGTAGAATTTTAAAGCTCTTTTTTGTATTTTAATGATTAGAGGATAAAGTCCTAATTCTGCTCTGCAGGCGATGTTTGGAGTTTTTCTCTGTACCCGTAGAATGTTTTTACACATTTCTGTTTGCAGAATCTCTATTGGGTGTTTGTCCCATCTGGTGAACTCTTGGTTGGCGAGAGGACCCCAAACCTCACTTCCATACAGCGCGACTGGTTCTATAATTGATTGTATTATTTTCAACCAGATTACGGTTGGGATGTCAATTTTGATATTCTTTTTGATGGCGTAAAAGGCTCTTCGTGCCTTGTCTCTCAGGTCGTTCACAGCCTTGTTTAAGTTTCCAGTGTTACTAATGTTTATAACCAAGATACGTGTAGTTCTTGTTGTGTTCTAGGGGCACGTTGTTTAGTTTGAAACGGTGATGTTGGTTTTGGCTGCTGGGCTTTTTTGGAATATCATGACTCGAGTCTTCTTAAGGTTAACCGATAGGGCCCATGTTTGGCAGAAAGTGTGCAGGGTGTCCAGATGTTGCTGTAGACCCTCTTTTGTGGGTGACAGCAGCACCAGATCGTCTGCAAACAGGAGGCATTTCACTTCGGTGTCTTGTAAGGTCGGACCGGGTGCTGGTGACTGTTCTAGAGCTCCAGCTAATTCATTGATGTAAATGTTAAATAGTGTAGGACTTAGACTACAGCCCTGTCTCACTCCACGACTCTGGGAGAGAAAGTCTGTGTGCTTGTTGCCAATTTTAACTGCAACTGTGTTATTGGTGTACATTGATTTGATGATGTCGTAGGTTTTTCCTCCGATGCCGCATTGAATCAACTGAAGAAAAAGTCCCTCATGCCAGATTGAGTCAAAAGCTTTTTTGAAGTCGACAAAGCATGAGTAGAGCTTTCTTTTATTTTGGTTCGTTTCTTTGTCAATTAAGGTACGAAGAGTGTATATATGATCGGATGTGCGGTATTTGGGTTGAAAACCAATTTGGCATTTTCTCAGGATGTTTTGGTTGTTTAGATATTGGAGAAGTCTGCTGTTAAGGATGTTACAGAGGAGTTTACCTAGGTTGCTGTTTACACATATTCCGCGGTAATTATTAGGGTCGAATTTGTCTCCACTTTTATGGATTGGAGTTATGAGACCTTGGTTCCAGACTGTGGGAAATATACCTGTACTAAAGATGATATTAAACAGTTTGAGGGTGGCGAGTGTAAGTTTTTGGTCTGCGTGTATAATCATCTCGTTTAGGATATCGTCGATACCACTTGATTTTTGGGATTTAAGTTTTGGTATATTTTGTTCTAGCTCAGCGAGTGTAATTGGATAGTCTAAAGGGTTTTGGTAATCTTTAATTGTTGACTCCAGAGTGCATAGTTTGTTGTGTAGGTTAGTTTGTTCATGGTTCTTGGTTATTTTACTAAAGAGGTTTGTGAAGTGCTTTATCCATACGTCTCCGTTCTGAATGGGAAGATCTTCATGGTGGGGTTTGTTAAGTGTGTTCCAATGTTCCCAGAAGCGATTTGTTTCTAGAGATTGTTCAATTGCTTTTATCTGGTTTTGTGTATCTTGTTTTTTTTTCTTCCTTAGTGTGTCCTTATATTGTTTAACTTTTTCATGGTAGAGAAAAAGTTTCTCTCTCTGTCTGTTTCTCTCCTGCTCTCTCTCTCTCCTTCTGCAATAAAAAGATCTTGGCAGCAGCTGAATATGAAATACAATACCATCATTCATTCAGGAAAGTTTAAAGAAATAAAATGCTCTTGCTAGTCGGATGCCTGATTTGGAAATGTTAAATATACTTCTTAAACTCGCCTTAAAAGTTAAGATAAAACGTCCAACCGGGGCCTCACAATTCTCTCTCAACATAAATGTAACTCTCTGTGAATTAATGCAGCTTCCTCATCTATGGGTTCCTGAATAAACGGACATGCTAGTTTAAGGTCTGTGTGACTAAATAGAGCGCGATTAGGAACACGAATCAATAAACAAATGGTGTATGCAATTTCAACACCGCTCGCGCTTCGAAAGGGGTGAAGATTGTAACAAACCCTGGGTTTGCCGAATAAAACCTGCTCCCGACCAGGTTAGGTTCACGGAGTATGTTACTCTGGTTACTCACTCAGAGTTTAAGATACCTCGATTTCTGAAATCAAAAACCCTGAGTATTCCGTTTTCTGGGGTTGACTTACTCTGAGTTTGCACTTACCCTGCTTTCTGAAACGTGCCCCTGTAAACTAGTTAAACCTTTCAAATACATACACACACATTAAACAACATGTCAAATAATGTTTGATAAAATAAAGATGCTAAAGCTGAGCTTTGCAGAAAAAGCCCTTTAATTTGAGATTATTTAACATTATAAATATATTGCTTGGCAAACCATTTAATGTTGCATTCATGCCACCTACTGGAAATAGAGTGAAACACAGACCAAATAAATGCAAGAGCTTATTTATTTATAAAGGCCAAAAAGCACTAATAAACTGTACACAGGAGTGATCACCACATTTTAACGTGGTGTGTTTTTGTTATGTTTATGTTATGGTACAAACACCAACACCAACAAAAAACATACTGCTATTATAAGGCAACATAATTTCAACATAACATATAATCTGTCATCCCCAGCCTGGGGAAATTATTGCTTTCACTAGGCATGACTGCGACCATAGCATATCAAACTTCTGCAAGTAAACAAACAAAATACATCAAGAGATATGATTTTAATAGTCTTGAATATGCACCTGAATGTGTCTCTGTGACATTGTATGGTCTACAGAATGAACTGAATAATTACAAATCGTTGAAAAGTGTCATTTCACTAAATCACTCATCAGAGAAATCAGCATATATGTTACTATTCTAAATCACAATGGATAAAACAATAACACAGTAGTGCGCTGAATAATCTTGCTGTAAGCAATTCCATAATTCCATATGAATGCAACGCTACAGCATGGAGAATGATGACTCGGAAAACGCGAAATAAACAATATAAACATCAGAAAGCCGTAATAACATTCACAACATATAATGATATAAAATGGTTCTGGACTTAAATGTGTTTCACGAACACTTTACACAAACCATTACAAACTGCATAAACTAAGATTGACAGCTGGTCCTTAACAGTCCTTAACACAATTAACAGAATGTCAGAAAGTACAGAAAAAGAAAGTAAACAACGGATTATCATTAGTTCTGAGTACATCACGGTTATGGAGGGCTTTGTGTGAGAGGAGGAGAATTTTGAATTGAATTTGTTGTGGGACCAAGAGCCAGTGGAGGTTCTTGAGAACAGGGGTGATGTGGTCTCAGGTGCAGGTGTGAGTGAGCAGACGAGTTCTGGATGGATTGAAGTTTGTTGTTGTGACATACAGTATGCTGTTGCAGTTGTCAATTCTGGAGGTGATGAAGGCGTGGATGAGGGTTTCTGCAGCAGAGAAGAAGAGTGATGGGCGGAGGCGGCCAATGTTTTTGAGTTTTTTTTTGTTTTATCAGGGTGGGTCTTGTAGAAATAGTACATCACAAATAAATGACATTATAGCTGGGTTTCATATAAATCACAAAAGTGCTTTGAAAATTGTCAGCCTGTGCTTTAGGGATTGTATACATGTACTAATGTAACTCTTAACTGACTGAGTTAAACAGATTAACAAAACCAGCAAGTCCCCCCAGCTGTCATTGCTATTGAAATCTTGCTTGTGAGTGTGGTGGTGCTCCTCATGAGTTGTTGATCTGGGAAAGTTTTTCAACAAGCATTTCAATGATAAATGATAAACGATAAAATCATTATTTGTTAAATTCATTAGGAGGATGGTAAAAAGTACTGTTTTGTAAGATTAATGATTTTAGTCTTGTTGTCCACTTGGGGTCAGTGTGTTAGACCTCTTGTTTTGTTGAGACCACATCACTGAGTGATTCTGCTCATTCCTGCATTTATTAATGTGTATAAAAACAAATGATGTCTAGTTTGCTGCATTTATTCAGATAGTCAGTATCTAACACCTTCATTGAATAAATCTAAACATTATTAATAACTGTTATGATTGCAGATGAAGTGAAAAGTCAAGAGAGAAAATACTGTCTGTATATTAGAGTTTATTTGAACTGATCCATCACTATTACATGAATCCAACACACACAGAATTAAAGTCAACCTTCACCAGATTTCATTTTTATATTTCATTTTCTTTGGTGAATAATTCACTTAAATGATATATTATCCAAAATAAATGTCATAAGATAAGAACTCTGAATATTAACAAATCACATATGAAGCAACAAAAGTGTCCCCTGACGGCAAAAAATCATTAAAATAATGTTAGAAAATGTTGATTTGTCAAAGTTAATGGCATTGAATCAATTTGCAACTAATGTTGAATAAACATTGAACAAACATTTTCATCCATTTTCACTTGACTAAGTGAAATAATTTGCTAAACATAAATCAAACAATACTAACATTAAGAAACTTCCTTAAACTTACTTTGAGATCTAATGTAAATGTTTTAGTTGATAAATAAAAGATACTATAACAGAATATCTCTCTGACACACTTAGAGACCAACACTCGCCACACAAACCTCAATAATGTTGACTATCATCAAACTAATTCAGATCAACTGCAATGCATTCTGGGAGTCATGAAAGTTTGATGCAAGTTTGTATTTGTAATGAGCCTTTAGATGAACCCTATTCCTAAACAAAACAAAAAACCAGAGAATGAACAAAGGAACAAAAAATGGTTGTGTATCAGAAAGTGATAGACTTGCATCTGTTTAATATCTGTTTATTTCTCTTTTCTTCTGCAGATGAAGTTGAGTTTGTGAGATTCAGGAAGACTGATCCACTTATGATCTCCTCCAGACTGAACCGCTCCAGATCTCACTTCACGCTCACAGTCGTCCACGTCTGTTTCATTCCCCAGAGCCCAATGATCATAACACACGATCTCTCCATTCACCCAGAACCAGATCCCCACAGAGCAGGAGTGACGTAACCCCAGCCACACCTCAGCAGTCCAGGCCTGATGAACCACTGATGTCACCCAGAGCTGAATCTTCTCTGAATCAACTGAAACCAGATCCACATGATTCTCTCTGCAGTATCTCACAGCTTCAGTCCAGCTCAGATTCTTCTGGATCAATATCAGCTCATCTGAACACACAATAAACACAAACAACTGAACATGAGAACAAAACACAAACACTGAGACTGAACTGAGATCAGTTTCATCATGAAGAAACTTCTGTCATCAAACACACACATTGACTTTTATTAACTCACCTTCATGACACACAAAAGTCTCTGAGCGACTGCAAGATAGATCATGCCATTTCCCCTCATTATTCATATCGACCCCTGTACAATCATCAGAACCAGAATTATCAGGTTGACCAGAGTCCCAGTATCTGAAGGCGGAGTCAGTGTTATCTGACCACTCCCACGAGCCTCTGAACAGACCAATCCAGACAGATGTTTGAGGATCATTAATGATGTTGTAGATCAGTTGATTGTCAGTCTGGTTCCTCACACTGATCAGATCAGTATGATACTGTCTGCAGAAACTCTGAGCTTCACTCCATGTTGTATTAGAAGTATTAATGATGTATGATTTACTGCTGTCTGTTGAAGAAAATAAAGATTCAAGTCTCATGATTTTTATTCATTCTCATTACACTTACAGTTCAGATGTCAATCTACAAAAACATATATCTTCTAAAATTAATACTTAACTTGTTTTGTGCCAGAACAATGTGACATCAACACAAACTGACTCCATTTACAATAAAACAGACAATCACAACTAACCAACAAACACATCAATATAAGAGAACAAGAGTCAAGAAGTCCACTGAAGGAAACACTAAACACGATGAGGGTTTTTCTTCTTATTGTTCATGTTTTCCTAGTAGGAGTTTGAGTAGGTTGGAGAAATGGGCGTTCTGAAAGGTCTTGACAATTGGTTGCTGAGGATGCTGTTTACTATACAGGCACAGATGCTTAAAAACTATCGGCCTACAGATTAACTGAAGTGAACAATTCAGAATGAGTTTGATCCTTTTCATCATCCGTTAACCCATTTCATTCATTTACTTTAAAAACGTCTGCAATACACGTTTGAAAATACATTTGTTTTCTTTTGTTTAAGAAATGCTATTTGAACACTAATACATCTGTTTAATAATTGTATTGTAATATGGCATAAATATTTGTATTGAGCTTTGTACATAAAAAAATGTAACTGCAAAAACGTATCTGTCACAATTAGTCTAATACAACAATTCTTTACAAGTGTATGTTTTTCTGTAATTTCACTTCAAGTTCATTTAAACTAGTGACATCAAAGTTTTGTTCTAACGCTATAATTTTGATTATTAAACAAAACATTTAAATGTACTCATAATTTCTGGCTTTGTTCACAAGTAATTTGTAATCACAAGTAATCAAAAATCCCCCCAAATCAGTCACTTCCATCACAACACTGTGTAGCAGTCCATTGAACAGAAGACACAAATTCTCCGTCCAAATAAAATGCTGTGAACACCTCCTTGTGTCCACGGTCAGAGTATCCAGTTGTGTCTTTATAGACGTGTCCACATCCATCACACTTTGTGATCTTCATCTCAACTCTGTACTATTTTCTTACTTCTGGCCCTACAGACAACTATACATACACACAAATAATCAGTGTTGTACCTGAACGTGTTCATTGAACGATAGTTCATGAACTCGTTCATATTTTGGGCGAACGTGAACTGAACGTGCTGTATTACTGCCTGATGAACGTTACTGTGAACTCGTTCATTCTGGTGTATGTGAACGCATGCTCTCTCATGTTAACTTCGTTCAATAGGGTGCCAGATTTCTATAGAGCCTTCCAGGCGAAATCCCGTCTAAAACACACCGTAAACGGGTCTTAATATGTAGCGGAAAAACACCCAATCTGGCAACACCAGCCACCAGTGTCGCACCGCCGTCCGCCGCATGCGTGATGCGTCATCAAAACAAAAAAAAAGGCATGGAGGCGACAGCAGCATGTTGCAAGGATTATGATCATTTAAAAGAATTTTATGAAAAGGTCGGTGAGAATGGGAGAAATCTCACTTTTCTGTGCAAACTTTTCAAAAAGAAAATCAGCACTTCAGTTACATCCACAGCAAACCTGAAACGGCATATTGAACTGAAGCACCCGGCTAGCCTTTCAAGGTATGTGAAAGCAAATAAAAAATCAAAAGACAGTCAGGACAGATCATCGACCCAAACCCCATTAACTGCGTACTGTAGCGGCTCCGTTGTCATCTCCCAGCCGCAGCTAAACAAAGAATTCAAAATCCACAATAAGGTTGCATGTACAGTAACAGATAATGCTTCAAATTTTGTCAAGGCGTTCAACTGTTTTGGGATGGATGTTGTTTCTATTGATACTGAAATGCAAGAGACAGTGGTCCACTTTGATGAAACTGAAAGTGAAGAAGACAATGAACCAGAGTCCGCCTTTGCTGCCGCCAGTGAGAGCTCCGATGAAGATGACCAGATGGAGCCTGAGCCTCTCTCAGGTCTGGATCGTCCGTCTCTCCCCCCTCATATAAGGTGCATGGCTCACACCTTGAATCTAGTGGCCAAAGACACGGAAAAGGTAACTGAAAAGCGTTACAAAACAATGTCGAGGGCTGTTTTTGCAAAAGCATCTGCTCTGTGGAACCTGGTTAAGCGAAGTACAAAGGCTTCTGATGCTGTGGAGGAAAAGCTTGGGATTGGCTTTGTTGTGCCAAATGACACAAGATGGAATTCGGTATTCCTTGCCATGGAGCAACTGTCTCGCATAGCAACACTAACTACCAAGGCAGAAATTAACGTGGCTGAGGTCACCCCTCAAAATGGTGCCACTCCCCTATTACATGACGACCTGATTTTGCACACTGTGAGCGATGAGTTTGGCTTTCGCCGATTCTCTCCAGAGGAAGTCAACTTCATGCACAAGTTTGTGGATGTGATGAGGCCTTTAACACTTGCACTAAACATCCTCCAAGCAGAGAAGAACATCTTTCTTGGCTACTTGGCTCCAACCATTGTGCAACTGCAATGTCATATGAATGACCTGTTGGATGAGAGCATGAAGCCCACTGCAGCAGAGGGTCTCATTACATGCCAACCCCTCATAAAGAGTATCTTGGAGTCACTGAGCACTAGGCTTGCAGGTCTTCTGGAGAAGAGGGACAACATACTCTCCGCTATGCTGGTGCCAAGATTCAAGCTAGACTGGGTCGAAGATGAGGAGAAACGTATGCGGTACAGATTGATGCTGAAAAGAGAATTTCAAACCCTAAACTCTGATGACTCAACTGCAAGAGACTCAGGTCAAGCCCAGTCCAGAGGTGAAAGTGACAAGTTATATCCTGCAGCATCATTCTTCAGATTTAACAAAAAAACGCAGATTTAACAAAAATCTGAAGTGGACACCTATTTGGATGCCCCAACCACAGATGGGTTTGATGAATACATGCAGTTTTCAAAGCTCAGAAAGCTGTTCATAAAACACAACACTGCCCTGCCCTCAAGCGCTCCAGTAGAGAGGCTCTTCAGCATCGGTGGTCTAATATTCAGGTAGGAATAAACTGTGATTATATTACATAATTATTATTCTTTGGTAGTAAGTACAGTAAATGCCCAGCCTCAATCATAGTTCTTGGTGGTGATATTATTCTAGTTCTGGTTTTCAATATAAATATTTGGTCAAATTATTTCAGTGGTTGCCCCAGTAAACAATTGCTTTAAAACAGATTACTGTTCCCATTATTTTGCCATAATATTCATGATGTTAAAATTTGTTGTTATCTCATTCAGACCCAGGAGAAACCGTCTGGGGGATGCCAACTTTGAGAAGCAGCTGATCTTAAATTCCAACAAAAATATTTGAAGGTATAGTAAATATTGTTATGATCTGTTTATTGGGCTATAGAAGTACAATGTATTGCCAATGGAGATGACTATATTGATGTGCAGAGGGGAGCTGCATAAAAATAATAGAGCATATCTTGTTTTTACAGGAAGCAAAAAACAGCTGATCCATCAGGGAGAGACCACTGTGACCAAAGACAGGATCTTCATTCAGACAAGGGATTTTCGGGCTGGACAGAAAATAAAACTGTCCTTGGCCCTGCACACTTTTCAATAATTGTATTTATTTATTTTATTTTAGTTATTTATTTGGACTGTAACCAGTGACAAATATTCATTCAGTTAAGGTATTTTCACTCACTGGACAGAAAGTAGAAGCACTGTCCATGGCCTTGGACTCTGACTGAGTCCTTTAAGTTTTTTTTTTTTTTATACTTATTCATTGGGCAAATAAGCCAAAAAATGTAAAAGTTACTTAATAATGTTTAAATGTTTTGCACTTTGACTTTTGCACTTTCGAGTTCAACCTTAATTTCCTACCTCAGCCTGGTTCCTACCTCAGTTTGTGTTAGTAGAATGGATTTGAGGGTTTTACTATTCATATAACTTGTTTGTTGAACCTGCCTGGTATATTTTTCAAGGATTCCAATATTCAGTTTTAGCATGTGGACAATAGAAAATTATTAAAATTGAAAAAGGTTTGCACCTTAATGATTACTGTCCTTTTTTTCTTTTAATAATTCCTCATTAAAAAAGACCATTCAAGCAGCACGTTTTTCCTAATGTTTTTGAGAATGTACTGTAGGGTCGAAAGCTGCAGCTGCCTCAATGATAATGTAAACCCTGGTTGAATAAGGATTCAAAATTGGATATGAAGATGAAATCTGACACATAGCTTCATTGTTAAAACTGATAAAATAATTGCTGTCTGTGATTCTACTGTATATGGGCTGTGGCAATAATTTTGAAAAATAATAGCTCGCATCAACATATGGAAAAAAAGAACTATGAACTAGTTCATTTTTGGAACTTAGTGAACTTAGTTCAAAATTTTGAAGTTTGAACTATGAACTGAACTAGTTCATTTTAAAATTTGTGAATTGAACTTTGAACTAGTTCATGTAGAACGTGAACTTTCCCAACACTGCAAATAATACAAAATGCCAACTGCTAAGGCTTCGATGAAATCACTTTTCCGTTTAACTGTTAAATGCGTCTCAATAAAACAACAAAGTAATAACTAAGGATGCTAATATATAATCCAACACATAAAATGTATTTTTTATTTTAACAAATATTTGAATACATTCGTCTATGGACGGCAAGGATTTCCACTCAATTATATTGAGTAGATTTTATTCTATGTTCTATGCCACTAGACGGGAGCCAGCCAGGATTCTAGGAGCAGCAGTACTGATCACATTGCAGGCAGCCAAAGCCTTGTCCACAAGGCAACTTTAAGCCTATAGATGGGAGCAGTATTCCAGATGGTGTCATTCACTGGAGATAGACCCAGTGTCGTGTGGAGTGGATTCCATCCTCTCATTTCTCCAGTCCATACTGGAGACTGGAGCAACAGAATTAACCTTGAGAGGCTATGTGGCAGCTACATCTGACCATCATGAGGGCTATGGAGTTTGCACAGTGTGGTCACAACCCTTCTCAGAAGTTATCTCAAGGGGGCTCGTAGACTTTGCCCATCTCGAGCCCAACTAATTCCCTCAGAGTATCTGGGTGTTGACATGAGGGCTCTGGCAGAACCATGTTTTGAACATCTACACGAGCTAGAGATGGAATTTCTGACGTTGAAGACGGCATTTCTCTTTTCTATCTCTTCAATGAAGAGGGTGAGTGAAATTCATGCCTTCTCTGTGCATTCGGCATGTTTGAGATTTGGAGAAGAAGGCTCATCTATATCACTTCTTCAAAACCCTTAATTTCTGCGAAAAGTACTGCCACGTTCTTTTGTTTCCAGGCCATTGGTGATAGAACCATTCCATCTCCCTCTTCACATTTCAGAGGAAGGGGCCAGACTCCATCTAATCTGTCCTGTCAGGGCACTGAGAAGATACATATCTTGCACACAACGGATCAGGCATACCGATCAGTTATTTGAGTGTTTTGGAAACTTGGTACAAGGCCAGGCAGTGTCCAAGCAGAGGCTGTCTAAATGGATTGTCAGGCTAATTAAGCTCGCATATCATAGCGCTGGGATGCCTCTCCCTCAGGGAGTAGTGTCCCACTCTACAAGAGGAGTGGCTGCCTCCTGGGCATTGTTTAGTGGGGCTCCTCTGGAAGACGTGTGCCCAGCAGCAGGATGGTCATCATCACTGACATTTGCTAAGTTTTATTGTCTAGATGTGGCTACGACAGTCTAATCAACTGTCCTGCAGACAGCAGTACTGCCTGATCGGACTGGTCTAATCGATGCTCAGGTGGTACACTTACATAAGGTAAACAAGACTGTAAAAAATGCCTGTGAAAGTAACGGTAAAATCCTGTTGTTTTCACACAAAAAACCTGTTATCAGAAAGTGTCCGTAAAAAATACAGAAAAACACTGTAAAATTGTCTGTAAAATTAACAGCAAAAATTCCATTGTTTTTACGGATAACACTGTCAAATTCTCTTGGAAATGAACAGTTAAATTCCAAAGTTTTCACAAGGAGTTTTTTTTCAACTCCACAAACACTTTTATCACCTTCACTTACAGACACCACTGTCACTTTATTTCGGTGGCACGTTTACAAAAGTTCTAATTGAAAATGAACACAAGTTTACATGTTAATGGTTTTGTTGAGTCACCATTATGGTGAAGAGTATTTGCTTTAGTTGTGGTCTTGACCCTTTGCTTACCATGTGAAGAAGTCTTTCCCCAGTATTGACATCTATGAGTTGAAACACACTGACTCAGGTGGGTGGAAAGCTCAGATAAAGCCAATGCATTTAATTATTTGTGTTGGTGAGTAAGTACATGTTCAAGAGTTTAGGTAGTGCTTTAATGTTACTTGTTATCCTCATTTATGATATTGAATGAAATTAATTAATATACTGAATGTCTTTAACAGCACATCTAATACATGATAAATGTTCTAGCAGATATCTAGAATACAACAGTTTGTCTCAACAATGGTGACAATGGAAAAAAACCTCTAAAGATAAACGCAATGCATTCTGGGTTTCATCAAAGCACAAAACTCATCAATGACTCCCAGCATGCATTGCGGCTGTAAGCTTTTCATTTGTTAGTCACCACTGTAGAGATTCATACACTGATTCTTGATGTCTGAGTCAAAGACAAAATAAATGCTTTTTAACGGTTCAAAAACTATTTAGATTGATTGTTGCAGAAAATGTGAATTTTAAAAGTAGATTCATTGAGGCGTTTCACTTTCATTTGATTTGCTACAAAACTATGTTTTATATAAAACAATGACATAGCAGCCCAAAGATAACTGTAAACCTATTTATGACGGCTGAAAGAGGCCAACTAAAGCAAACCCTGATCACAAAAACGGTGACTTTAAATAAACCAATAAAGCATCAAGTCATGGCTGTTATGCTGCAGTCCCTGTGAAGCAGAAGTGATGATCGTCTTCAGTATTCTGTTGTGTTTCCAAAATGAATAGTGGGTGTGGCTCATGTTTTCTACTGTGAATTGATTGGATGAATAAAAACAGGATGTTCCCGTAATTTGACGGTAGTTTACTGGCAACCACAGCTGCCGGTATTTTTCCGTAAAAACTACAGAATATGTATTTTCTCTTTTCTTTTCTGATATTAAATGTTTTGTGGGTCACCACTAAGCTGAAGAGTTGAGTCTGTGTTTAACTCATGGTCAGGCAAAGATATTCTGATGTCATGCTGCATGTTACTTTGTTTAAAAGTGACTTTAATAATGAATTACAAAGAAATAATTTAAGTAAATGTAATGTTATCACTTTCATGCATTTGGACCAGAGGTGGACAATCCTGGTGCCATAAAGTAAAAGTCCTGCCATATTTTTGTTTCACCCATGAACTCAGCAGCTGATTTCACCAGCTGAGGAACCAAAACATTCCTTTCAAGTCAAAAGCCAAGTCACAAGTCAAATCTCAAGTCCTCAAAGAGTTAAAGTTAATGAGATGATTAAGTGAGTAATTTAATGATGATTGAGCATTAGTGATGAACACCTGCTGTAATTGAGATGTTGACGTTTTATTGGTTATATGATGTCACCATCATGGAGATCAGTGTTTGCTTTAGTTGGACTCTTGACCAACTATTGTTAGATTTTGCACTGTATCAATTCATGCACTTTTGTTGAGCAGAGAGATCAGTTCTGTGAAGTGTTTAACTCTTCACTGTTTATTATGATGAGTTGATCCAACATTGAAAAGTTCACAGGCAAGATATTTATTTTTGATCATGTTTATGTAGAACATAGTGAATCCTGTACACTCAGTGTTTAAAAACATTCACTTTTATCTAACATTATCAGTGAGAAACTTTTAAAGCAGCGAAACAAATGCTAACTTAAAATCTTCAAGTCATACATGAAGAACCAACATATGAAGCTCAACAATGGTGACGCACGCTCAACAAAATACTTCAAGCTGCAATGCTTGGAAAAACTCCCATCATGCAATGCAGTATGACTAATTATTGTCACCACTGTTGAGGTTCATATGATAAATGTTCATGTGTAAATGGAGGTTTTTATATCCAAATGCAGATCATAAACCTAGAGAGATTTAAACCAGAAACACAAACTATTCAAGATTTGATTCAGCATTGAACAAATGTTTGCTGTGAAAAAAATATTGTAATTATTTAAGCAATTATCTTTGAAGGAATAAGACATTTATATAACGCTCGGTTGTGTATTCCTGTACACCTAAAGTGCTTGATAATCATATGTGGGGAGTCTATGAGACCTCCAGTGCGCTCAAGACATACCAGCTATAGGTGTAGAGGAGAAACAGATCCACTTCCTGAAATGCTCAAGAGCACAACTAAAGCAAACACAGATCACAATTATGGTGAAAATGTTTTTTTTTTCAGCTGATGTCATCCAAGGCTGTGGCTGAAGTCAGTTGTAGTTCTTGTGTTTCTCTTTTCTTCAGTGTTGTTGATTGTTAACAGCAGGTCATCACTCAATCATCATTTAATTACTCACTTAATCATCTCATTAACTTTAACTCTTTGAGGACTTGAGACTTGACTTGAGATTTGACTTGTGACTTGAAAGGAATGTTTTGGTTCCTCCGCTGATGAAATCAGCTTCTGAGATCATGGGTGAAACAAAAATATGGCAGGACTTTTACTTTATGGCCCAGGATTGTCCACCTCTGATTTGGACCAAGTTTTCATTTTCTATAAAGAAATGTTGTTGATATAAAAGACTCAAATGTATTAAGTTCATTCACAGCTTGAAGTTTGTGCCCTGAAGTTTTAAACTGCAAAGCTGTTTATATTCTTTTCCTGTATTTTTTACGGAATTTTACTGGCAACCACAGCTGCCGGTAATTTTTCCGCAAAAATTACGGAACATTTTTTACAGTGTAGTTCTATGAATAAGGTCAACACGCCACACGGCGCGGTCACTCGGGGAGTACTTTTCGCTACTAGGCAAAAGAGAATGGGTGTAGACTCACGCCCATATTTATAGCCGGGGTAGCAAGCGGGGCGTGGCTTAATTGATATACCATCTCCTGACACCTCATCCTTAGCTAGGCTGACCCATACTGTGGCGTGTTGACCTTATTCATAGAACTAGGTTACCTTATGTGACCCCTCTTATCCCTGTCTCATGTTTTCTTCAGTGATTGTGAATGACTCAATCTTCACTTCATTATCTCGTTGACTGAATCTGATTTGACTTCTTCACTCGTTCATGTGTTCAATAGGGAGATGTCTAAATGAATCTGTGCAGAGAGACCCGAGGACTGGAGTTAAAACCCCAGACTTAAACTTAGACTACACTTAAAAGTCTACTTTCATAAACTTAGAAGAAGCCAGTTTAGTCCCCAGCAGTATTAAAATAATACACCTACAGGTTCACTACTAGCAGACTGTTACTTATATACTTACTAAATAAATAAATAACACTTAAAATACACTTAAACTTTACTCTTGTATAGTGTTTTATAAGGTTTGGTGTCAGTTGGGTGTAAAACTCACTTGGTGGTGCTTCAACACACTCATAAGACACATTCAGGTATTTGTAAGTTCCACCACAAGGATCAGTGAAAACTGCATCGTTCACAACCATAGAACAATTAGTTTCTCCATCACATCTGTGACAATAAATACAAAGAACAGCAAAAATATATAAAGATGATCTGATAATATCTGATAACTCTTTAATAATGTTTTCTGTTCTCACCGAGTGGCCACCGTTAGAGATGTGTTCAGACTGCACTGAACATTTGAGATCTGGTCATCTGGTCTTCCAGTAGAGCAGGTCTGTCGGTCTGTACGCCCATAATTGGCTGAAACGACTTTAATAGTTCCCTGATCTGTTGATAAAAAGTCACATTACAGACAATTGTGTTTGACAAATCTTTATTTTCTCATCATGTTATGTGGCCTTTAAATCAGTGAACATGTAAATGATGAAACTCAGAGAACTCACCACAGCTGAGAAGGAAAGTCTGTGATTGACAGATAATGAAATCCTTTGAAACACCTGAAGTCAGAGATGAGAAGTGAATCAGATGTAATGATGCTACTGTGTTACATTGACTGTCTTTGAGTGTTTGCTTAAATCAGAAGTGTCCAATCCTGTAGAGTTCAGCTCCAACCTGTTCATCTGACCCACATGTGTTCTGTTTCTTAACTGTGATGTTTATTATTGTTGTCTTATGATCATGTTTTGTGAAGTGAAGGTTTGCTGACTCTCACCATTGTAGCAGATGAATCCCAGATTACCTTTACACATCTGCCGATGCCATTTTCCATTTCTCATAAAAGCACAATTATTTGTATCATTTGATGGTTCAGTTTCCCAGTTCAGATATTTCACAGGATCACCCAGAGACCACCTCCAGTTATACACATCTGTTCTCTTCAGTCCAATCCAGACATACTTAGGTTTGTTATTCACAGTCTTCTTCAGCTCGTTCATGTCATTGATGTTGTTGACTGTGGCCAGATCTGTGTAGTTCTCTCTGCAGTATTTCTGAGCTTCAGTCCAGGTCGTCGTCATGTTTATATAGTGATAGCGGCGCTGAATGCCTTCAGATAATGAACAGAGAGCTGAAAGAGAGAGTTTTTATTCAAACACATTCACTCAGAGCTGATCTAAGCAGGAGTGGGCTGCACTGTAAAAAGTAATACCTAGATCTAACTTATAAAAAATGAGGCAAGTGGCTGCATTGAACTTTTTAAGTTGAATCAACTTGCAGCCTTTTTTAAGTATAATAAACACTTTAATATTACTTAATACAAACGCAACAAAATCAAGTTGAGCTAACCCAGATAGCGAATTTTTGCGGCCCAAATCTGGCCCACACCTTACTCCCCATACTTTACTCATCTGGCCCACATATGGCGTGGAATGATGGGACTTGTGCGGTCCACTCCTGTTTGCCAGATTTGGGCCACAGGCATGCCAAAGCTATGCCACATGTCAAACATCAAAACAAATAAAGCAGAACTGAACCAAATATAAACAACAGTTCATTTCAATTCTAGCCCAGATTTATCCCAAAACCAACACCTTTCTGTGGTCAAGTTTGACAGAATTTGTATTGAGTTTCATTATTATTATAGTGATGATTGAGTTATTAGTGATGAACATCTGCTGTTAACAAACAGCGTCACTGCAGAAAAGTTCAACAAAAACTACAAAAAAAGTATTTTCCCAGAGAAACATAACAACTACAACCTGAAATACAACCCAGCTAACAAAAAAAATGTTATAAGAACGTTCATTGGAGGTTTTTCACATGTTTGAATACGTAAAAAAATGTTTTAAGCGTTTTAAGAATGTTACCATCATGGTGATCAGTGTTTCCTTGGGTTGGGATCTTGACCCCTGAACAAATGTATGTTTGAACTGCTGAAACTGGGTGCTCATAAAGTTCACTTGTCATGGCAGAACAAATATGAACCTAACCAAATGGTATTGGTGAAACCTCTGTTATGTTATAGTTTAATTCAGTACTCATTTAGGTTGAGTGCTATGCTAAAGATCCTGAAAGGACATTATAAAATCAGGAAATATGACTGTTTTTAGATATCTTTAAAGATTTGTGAAAAACGGATGTTGTTTTTATCAAACAATATTTTAGAATCACACAGATATCAAGAATCAATGTATGAATCTCAGCAATGGTGAGAAACAACCAACTAACTCAGATTAGTGGATCAACCGCAATGCATGCTGGGAATTATTAATTCGTTTTGCGCTATGATGTTACCCAGCATGCATCACAGCATGAAGTTTTCTTTTGTTTATTCTCACCATTGTTGAGATTCATAAACGGAATCTTCATGTCTGTGTGTCTAAATTCGGAGTATTTTCTTTTTTAAAGAAGCTTTGGAGACTGAAAAATGTAATCAAACTCCCAGATGTTTTAATGTAATTACAAGATCAATATGACAGTAATTTATTCAAATGTAAACACAGTAGATATCTCACTGACCAACACCATTGATCAGAGCATCATTTCAATTTCTTTGACAAATGTCCTTTATAAGTACATCTATTTTCATGTGTAAAGGTCAAGGGTCACGAGCCCAACTCAAGGAAACACTGATCACCATGATGGTGACTTTTGTCAGCTGGAAATGATCTTAAAACATAAAAAACTGACATTTTGAATATTTTAAAAGGAACGTTCTTATAACAAACTTTTGTTAGCTGGGTTGTATTTCAGGTTGTAGTTGTTGTATTCCTCTGGGCAAATATTTTTATATTTTGTGTACGTGTGTGGCCACATTTATTGCCTCTTTTGTAGTCGTGACATTCAATAAATGTTATTGTCTTCGATCTATCTTCCCATCTTTTTCTTCTTCAATTGAATTTGTAATTGTCATTGACAATGTCTGTTTATGTAAAGTTAATTACCGTAGTGCTAAGAATATAGACATTTAGATGTATTTGTTGATGTTATAGCCAGGACTCAATTAAAATGTTTATTCACATATGATTAGTTTAATTTTACTAAGAAAAATTAATGTTCATAATACCTAAATAAAATGATTACAGGTTACTTGTAGCATCCCATAAATAAGTTCCCTCTACCAATAAAAGTAAGTTTATCTAACTGAAGAATACTGGTACTATTAGTTAGCTCAACTTGATTTTTTTGCGTTTGTATTAAGTAATTTTAAAGTGTTTATTATACTTAAAAAAGGCTGCAAGTTGATTCAACTTAAAAAGTTCAATGCAGCAACTTGCCTCACTTTTTATAAGTTAGATCTAGGTATTACTTTTTACAGTGTGATACGTTTTAGTATAAAACAAATAAAATTAAGTAGATTAAAACCATTTAAATTAAATAAATAAATGGTTTTTAATGAAAATAAAGTCTTTTCTCCATTAGAACAGGTCTGTTTGACCTCCTACAGCGCTGCTCAGTGTTTGACTGTAAAGTATCGTGAGAGTAGTTAGATATTGTGTTATTTTAATGACAAATGTCACAAGCGCATTATAACGAAGCGAGAGCGCATTTATGCAATAGAAGCGCGCGAATCTCTCCGCTCTCAGGCCGATTTTCTTTACTCATGCAAAAACCTGGACTGAACTAATGCTCTCTTATGAATGTTATCTGCTGTCGCTCAGTGAGTGTGTGCGCACTCAAAATGCCTGCCATGCGTTCACGCATCCTTTGGTACTCTTGCTTCATAAAGAAGTCAACTTACTTCATAAAGAAGTCAACCAATCAGGTATAGGTTTACGCGGTGGGATAGTTATTAATCAAATGTATATTAGACATGAAGGGGGCGTTAGGATGCTTTGTAGGCTACATATAAACATCCTAGTCAGTTTAACTATCACGTCATTCAGACAAAACAGGCCAACATCCAGCTAGTTCATGTGGTCCTAATGCATGTCGTACACTCAAAATTGTTTTGTCAAAATAGTACTGAATTGATTACATAAAAATTTTGAGTGGTGTCTTAAGTTAGCTTTATTCTAAAATAATAGTTACGGTACATATCAAAACAATAATAGCAGTGGAGTATGAATCTCCCAAGATGGCAGCGCAACATGCAACATAGTGCATGAGGTCAGCTTCACACTCTTAAATGATCAAAGTGATGATTTTAGATTATTTTAGCATTTTATTTTCAAATATAGTAACCGATTTGGAGATATCATATAATATTCTATATCTATTTGGTTATGCATTTAATGCATTAGCAGACAGACACCGTAAGTGTTCTGGATTCAGTGTTCCAGAAGTTCAGGGCATAAAACTGAACTTCTATGTAATATATCAAATATTCCCTTCAGGTTCATTTGATTAATAATGTTGCATCAAACGTATTAAATTGTTACTTGAGAATATGTTGGATCCAGAGGCGTTTTAAGACCTCATGGTTACCCTGGGCAACAGCCCCGAGGTGCCCCCCATCCACCCACCTACCCACACGCAAGAATCCACTCATTAAAAGATTTATTTATTAAAATATTTATAAGAATGAAACTCAGCCATGAGCCATATATTATTTTATAGAATTACACATTAACATGACACTTTTGTAAAAAAAAGAACACAAAAAACAACTCTTCATCAAGTATTTTTAACAATTAGACCTACTGTTGTTAAAGGGCAACTGCTTTCTGTTGTAATGTTACATTTCTTGTTTTATGCAATGGATCCAACATTTTCTCAAGTAACAATTTAATACATTTGATTCAACATTATTAATCAAATGAACCTGAAGGGAATATTTGATATATTACACAGAAGTTCAGTTTTATCCAGAATGCTGCAGCAAGAGTTATCTTTAATGAACCAAAGAGAGCACACGTCACTCCTCTACTCATTAAGCTACATTGGCTTCCCAAGTCTCTCGCATCAAATTCAAGACTCTGCTCCTGGCCTACAAGACCACTACTGGTTCGGCACCACCTTATCTTAAATCGCTAATGAGGACATATGTACCCGCCAGATCCCTACGCTCTGCAAATGAACAACGTCTTGTGGTGCCATCCCATAAAGGTAAAAAATCTCTCTCGCGCACCTTCTCCGGATCTGTTCCACCTATGTGGAATGATCTGCCCACTGATACAAGATCTACAATCTTATTTCTGACCGTTTGTCATGTTTATATATCTTTATTAATCAGTGCTCAAACCCGTATTTTTTGTCGTTGCTACACGAATGCGCTCTGCACAGTTCCTGCTTCGATGTGTTTGAAGCTTAAAGTGTACACCAAAGACTTTCTGGCCTCATAACACCAGAGGCGGACAATCCTGGGGCCAAAGAGTAAAAGTCCTGCCATATTTTTGTTTCAACCATGAACTCAGAAGCTGATTTCATCAGCGGAGGAACCAAAACATTTCTTTCAAGTCACAAGCAAGTCACAAGCAAATCTCAAGTCCTCAAAGAGTTAATGTTAATGAGATCATTAAGTGAGTAATTAAATGATGATTGAGCATTAGTGATGAACACCTGCTGTAATTGAGATGTTGATGTTTTATTGGTTAAATGATGTCACCATCATGGAGATCAGTGTTTGCTTTTGTTGGACTCTTGACCCTATAGTTAGATTTTTCACTGTATCAGTTCATGTTCTGTTATAAAGCAGAGAGATCAGTTCTGTGAAGTGTGTAACTCTTCACTTATAAAAGAAATATCTCACAACCTATTACTGAACGACTCAAGAGCACAACTAAAGCAAACACTGACCACAATTATGGTGATTTTTTTTTTTTTTCAGCTGATGTCATCCAAGGCTGTGGCTGAAGTCAGTTGTAGTTCTTGTGTTTCTCTTTTCTTCAGTGATGTTGATTGTTAACAGCAGGTGTTCATCACTCAATCATCATTAAATTACTCACTTAATGATCTCATTAACTTTAACTCTTTGAGGACTTGAGACTTGGCTTGTGACTTGAAAGGAATGTTTTGGTTCCTCCTCTGGTGAAATCAGCTGCTGAGTTCATGGGTGAAACAAAAATATGGCAGGACTTTTACTCTTTGGCCCCAGGATTGTCCGCCTCTGCATAACACTCACTTGTGATTGGCTGAATGTTAGTTCACTCAAATCTATTTAACTAATCAGATCACATGGGCGAGAATGTTGGCGGAGGTATGTCGAAAAGTCAAAGACCAAATATTAACCTTTTAACTGTTCAAAAACTCTTTATATTGATTGTTGCAGGAAATGTGAATGTTGAATGTAAATTCTCTCAGACTATTGTAACAAAAACCCAATGAGAAATTAAACAACATCAGAGAAAAAGCTTATAAAAGAATATTTTTCTTTTGATGTTATTTGCTATAAAGCTATTTTTTTATTTTATATAAAACACTGTTATAGCAGCCCAAATAAAACTGGAATTTTACATAAGAAGGATGAAAGAGTCCAACTAAAGCAAACACTGATGACAATAACGGTGACTTTAAACAACAATAAAACATCAAGTCATGGCTGTTATGCTGCAGTCCCTGTGAAGCAGAAGTGATGATCGTCTTCAGTATTCTGACGTATGTACAACATGAATAGTGGGTGTGGCTCATGTTTTCTACTGTGAATTGATTGGATGAATAAAAACAGGATGTTCCCGTAATTTTACGGTAGTTTGCTGGCAACCACAGCTGCCGGTATTTTTCCGTAAAAACTACTGAATTTGTATTTTCTCTTTTCTTTTCTGATATTAAATGGTTTGTGGGTCACCACTATGCTGAAGTGTGGAATCTGTCAGGCAATGAGATGCTGATGTCAGCTGCATATTGCTTTGTTTTAATGTGACTTTGATTTTGTTAATAATGACTTACAAGGAAATATATTAAGTAAATGTTATGTTTTCACTTTTATTAATTTGGATCAAGTTTTCATTTTATATAAAGAAGTGTTGTTAATATATTTGCCTTTTGAAAATCACGATCGGTCATCTAATGACCGTGCTTCTCCCGGTATATCTGTGAAGCGCAATGGTGCCGCCGTGCAAGGCATGAATGTTCACTGAGCACAAACGAGCGATTGTTTCGAGCCTTTGGCTAAAGGAGATGGGGGAGATGTGGGTGGCAGGGTTGAACGTGGTCGTAGTGTCCATAGGAGAGCTGTTGCTTGAGGTAGAGACAGCTGAATGGGCAGATAGCTGGTCAACTGATCAAAAAATCGGACACATGCATTTCACTATGGCACAGTATTATAATAATAATTTACTCTAGTTACTAATAGTTTTACTGCTGATTTCCTCTTTTCCTGATCATTTGGAATGAACAACAACATGTAAATAAGTTTAAATATCAATTCAATATCTATTATTTCCTGAATATTATGAAATTCAAGATGGCTGCCCCTGATGTTGTCATAATATGCAAATTAGATGAGTATTTTTACACCTCATATAAACTTTCAGTCATGCCCAACATTTTTCTAATTGTAAACTGAGTCTTGTCTGAAAAACCATTGAAACTAGTTTAAACTTTGTCCAGAGGTCCCTCAATATTAGGCGTTCAGAAGATGTCATAAATAGAAGAAGTAAAACCTTTCACTTTTGATCCCTCAAGGGACATCTATTCAACATCAACACAGACGCAGAAAAGACGTCTTTTGGACACATTGCCTTAGATTGTTGGTGTGATATATTTCATAAAGTAATTATTACAAAATGCCTCTTTTTCTTCAATATAACAGTTATTAATAGACAGACAGATAACTCTGGTGTCAATTCTCCTGACATTTAAATCAAACATAAAAGCAGAAACACAAACTCACCAATGACAAGAAGACTGAAATATAGAATCTGAGCCATTTCTGAGGAAGAAACACATTGAAAAGCTCAAATGTTAAACTTCTGTTTGTTCACAAGTTTGGTGTCAGAAACAAATTAAATTGCCAAATTGTAAATCAAATCAATCTGTATGACATAAAAGTTTAAATCTATAAATGTCAATGAAGTTAAAAGTCAACATTTCAATCACTTAGTGTATTTCTACAGAAAGTCAGTTTCTTGATAAAGTTTCATTAGAAGTTATTTTTAGATACAATGTTTATAAAACAGAGTCATATCAAAAGGATAATATTAATAGAAATGAGAATGTAAATAGTTCTTACTTTTCATCTCTTGTGTGTTTCTCTCCTGAATCTGCTGCTGTTTCTCTCTCTCTGTGTGTTTATATGTCATTATATTACATCTGATCTTCAGCACCTCACATCATTTGGGTTTTTCTGTAGAAAGACTTATTTTCATATTTTACAACCTGCTTATTTGTATAATAGTTTACCTACTGTCCTGTTGTCTATTATGTAATGGAAACAAGGTGTGCGTTCTCTTATTTGCATGTGTGATGTGTGTCAGCCATCGAATACAAGATAACGACACAGCTGAGGTTGATGTGGTGTATTTCTTAAACATATATATTTAAAACAACAAAATTATAGATTTTAGGTCATATTTGAGGAAGGAGGTCAAACTCAAGAGCAGGTACGGCCCTGTGTGAGATTGTAACAATGCGACACACACCCAGGTCTGATCATCCTGCAGTGAGTCTCCATTGGCTGAGGGTGTCTTATGAAACATTGAATGAGGCTAAAGTGCACATCTGACAACTTCAGTTTAATTTGTGTATTTGACCTGTTAATTTACAACATATGAAGTAAAAGATTTGCTTAATAGGACTAGGTGTTATATGCGCCAACCCGTAGGCTGAGGCTGTTATAGCCCCACTGGCACCGTTAATGCATGCTCAGTTTCCCCCCGCATGGCATAACATTCCAACACACAACACCATTTTATTAAGTGGTCATTTGGCAGCCCATATTGCGTCCTTCCCTTTTAGCCAGAGGCTACTTCTCTCAGCAACAGTGGCAAGCTCTTTGTCTACCGTCTGTTGATCCTTTCCTCTGATCCAATCTTTCTTAAGCAGCCTTGTAGTGGAATTGGTAAGACTCACTCATTGGACTCACGCTCTCATGCCACACATCATTTTTCTCAAACAGGGCCGTACCCGCTCTTGAGTTTGACCTCCTTCCTCAAATATGACCTAAAGTCTATAAGTCTGTAGTTTTAAATATATATATTTAAGAAATACACCACATCAACCTCAGCTGTGTCTGTTATCTTGTATTCGCTGGCTAACACGCATCACGCATTCAAATAAGAGAACGCACACCTTGTTTCTTCTCATTTCAGTTCTTCCATTACATAATAGACAACAGGACAGTAGGTGAACTATTATACAAATAAGCAGGTTGTAAAATATGAAAATAAGTCTTTCTACAGAAAAACCCAAATGATCTGAGGTGCTGAAGATCAGATGTAATATAATGACATATAAACACACAGAGAGAGAGAAACAGCAGCAGATTCAGGAGAGAAACACACAAGAGATGAAAAGTAAGAACTATTTACATTCTCATTTCTATTAATATTATCCTTTTGATATGACTCTGTTTTATAAACATTGTATCTAAAAATAACTTCTAATGAAACTTTATCAAGAAACTGACTTTCTGTAGAAATACACTAAGTGATGGAAATGTTGACTTTTAACTTCATTGACATTTATAGATTTAAACTTTTATGTCTTACTCACAGATTGATTTGATTTTAAATGTTGCAATTTAATTCATTTCTGACACCAAAATTGTGAACAAACAGAAGTTTAACATTTGAGCTTTTCAATGTGTTTCTTCCTCAGAAATGGCTCAGATTCTATATTTCAGTCTTCTTGTCATTGGTGAGTTTGTGTTTCTGCTTTTATGTTTGATTTAAATGTCAGGAAAATTGACACCAGAGTTATCCGTCTGTCTATTAATAACTGTTATATTGAAGAAAAAGAGGCATTTTGTAATAATTACTTTATTAAATATATCACATTGTGGCGAGTGGAGAAACGACACGTACACCAGAGCTCAAAAACACACACCCCGGAGGGGATTTTAATTAAATGAATTAGTGGGAGACTCGTCACACACACCAACAAGCTAAGGATATGTGTCCAAAAGACGTCTTTTCTGCGTCTGTGTTGATGTTGAATAGATGTCCCTTGAGGGATCAAAAGTGAAAGGTTTTTCTTCTTCTATTTATGACATCTTCTGAACATCTAATATTCAGGGACCTCTGGACAAAGTTTAAACTAGTTTCAATGTTTTTTCAGACAACTTTCAGTTTTCAAATGGAAGTAAATGAATTGAGTAAGATTGTTGAGTTAAATGGTCTGAATGCAGACAGACTGTTTATTGCCCAGATAGCAAGCAGCCATTGAATCAATGTTAAAAATGGTTGATTTGTCAAAGTTAATGGCAGTGAATAGGTATAAACTTTAGGCTTCAGGGTTTGGCTGGATTTTGACATCAAGATTCAAAAGCTTGTGGCATTAAGGGCTTAAAGATATAGATCTTCTGTAAATAGAAAAATGTTGGGCATGACTGAAAGTTTATATGGGGTGTAAATATTCTCATCTAATTTACATATTATGACAACATCAGGGGTGGCCATCTTGAATTTCATAATATTCAGGAAATCGTAGATATTGAATTGATGTTTGAACTTGATTGCATTTTAACCCAGATAGCAAATTTTTGCGGCCCAAATCTGGCCCAGACTTTACTCCCCATACTTTACTCATCTGGCCCACATATGGCGTGGAATGATGGCACTTGTGCGGTCCGCTCCTGTTTGCCAGATTTGGTCCACAGGCATGCCAAAGCTATGCCACATGTCAAACATCGAAACAAATAAAGCAGAACTGAACCAAAAATAAACAACCGTTCATTTCAATTCTGGCCCAGATTTATCCCAAAACCAACACCTTTCTGTGCTCCAGTTTGACAGAATTTGTAATGAGTTTCAATATGATTATAGTGATGATTGAGTTATTAGTGATGTGGAGGAGCAGTGGAGGAGCAGCGGATCTACTCTGAGCTCCTCCCGAGTGACCGAGCTTCTCACCCTCTCTCTAAGGGATCGCCCAGCCACCCTGCAGAGAAAGCTCATTTCGGCCGCCTGTATCCGGGATCTTGTCCTTTCGGTCATGACCCACAGCTCATGACCATAGGTGAGAGTGGGAACGTAGATTGACCGGTAAATCGAGAGCTTCGCCTTGCGGCTCAGCTCCTTCTTCACCACGACAGACCGGTACAGTGACCGCATTACTGCAGAGGCTGCACCAATCCGTCTGTCAATCTCCCGTACCATCCTTCCCTCACTCGTGAACAAGACCCCCAGATACTTGAACTCCTCCAACTGAGGCAGGGACTCTCCACCCACCTGAAGTGGGCAAGCCAACCTTTTCTGACTGAGAACCATGGTCTCGGTTTTGGAGGTGCTGATTCTCATCTCAGCCACTTCACGCTTGGCTGCAAACTGTCCCAGTGCATTCTGGAGGTCCTGGTCTGATGGGGCCAGCACGACAACATCATTCGCAAAGAGCAGAGATGAAATCATGTGGTCCCCAAACCCAATGCCCTCCGGCCCCTGGCTACGCCTAGAAATTTTGTCCATAAAAATTATGAACAGAACCGGCGACAAAGGGCAGCCCTGCCAGAGTCCAACATGCACCGGAAACAAGTCTGACTTACTGCCGGCAATGCGAACCAAGCTCCTGCTCCGGTCTTACAGGGACCGGATAGCCCTTAGCAAAGGGTGCCGAATCCCATACTCCCAGAGCACCCTCCAAAAGATGCCGCGAGGGACACAGTCGGATTCCTTCTCCAAATCCACAAAACACATGTGGATTGGTTGGGCAAACTCCCATGAACCCTCCAGCACCCTGGAGAGGGTATAAAGACTTTCCCGGGGAGGCTGAGAAGTGTGATCCCCGATAGTTGGGGCACACCCTTCGGTCCCCCTTCTTAAAAAAAGTTACTTTTAACATTCTGAGAGAGACTAATATAAATACTAAAAGTGTTCATTTAACACTGGAGGTTTTGCTGTGTGCTTAGTGAACATTCACGCCTTGCACGGCGGCACCATCACTCACAGATATACCGGGAGAAGAGCGGTCATCACACGACCGATCGTGATTTCCAAAAGGCATATATTCCCCTTCAGAGTCAGAATCGGCGAATAACATTCGCAACAGATCCTCACACTACAACCTTTTATTAGCCATTTGCCAATTTTCTCTCAACAATCTCACAATTTACTCTGATGCTCTGAACTGAACTGCTCCCGCTTTAATGACACTATAGCTCACTTGCTCTGCTATTTGCTCGAACACTTTGAATAGGAACATGACGTCATTTTGGTCTAGAATCGAAGTGGCACATGTCTGACATCTAGTGATATGCGACACAAATGAGATATTACACCATATTAGGATCTACAGCCTATTTCATTAAGTATGACATCTTGTCGCAATTCTGCGACTTTGCCGCTTAGAAGGTTAATGTCGTTTTTTTTTTATTTCAACAAACCACCATTATAGTGATCAGTGTTTTAATGTTAGGTGTTCATTGGCCATCCATGTATATTGAAATATGTTTGTTGTGAAAAAGAGAACTAGGATCCAGTGGGATCATATGATGGTGATGATTTTGAAATGATGATATAACCATTATGAAATCACACAAAAAAATTTAACCTTTGTGTTGTTGATTTGTGAATATTGTGTAACACAATGAGTACATTACAGAAAAAGTGCTGTTTAAATAGTTATTGTTTATAAAAAAATAGAAGAAACTGCTATGAAATATATTAAGCTTTCATATTTCATACAAAGGTTCTTGTTCATTCATGTAAAAGTACTTTGTAGTACTATTCTGTTGACACACTTAGAGTTCAACACTCATCATAAAAACCTCATCAATGGTGACAATCATCAAACCAATTCTGATCAACTGCAATGCATGATGGGAGTCATGAATCAGTTTTGTACTATGATGTTACCCAGCATACACTGCAGCATGAAGTGTTCATTTGTTGATTTTCACCATTTATGAGTTTCATACACAGATTCCTGATATCTGTTCATTGATTTCTGAACTTATAGTGTTGTTTGTTCCGAGCGAAGGTCCTTTGATACCAATTTACTCCCCCCTCACAATAAATGAACATTACAGACAACAGCTGGCTGACATGATTAGATTCAGAGAGTAAACCTCATATTAATTTTTCTACTTTAGAGATAATCCCCATATTTATCACGAAAACATATTTCTAAAATAATTTATTGTTACTACTGTAAATCTTTAACTTTCAAAAATCTTCTTTTTTCTGTTTTTTTATATATTGTGATATCAACATATTTTAATGACAGTATATTTATTGAACAAAATATCCTTGTTTTATTCATTATAATCAACAAAAAATAGTACAAACTTTGCTAAAGTGATTATTTTGTAAAAGTATTTGCTTAAACATTGTTAAAGTCATATTGTTTTATAAGTATTTGTATCAATACTGTATTCACCTACTGTAATGTAAATGTACATATATATGATTTTTAAACACAATTGACCCCTTATGATTTATTTTCACACAGAATCTGTCGCTCCATACATTTAAATACAAACATATATATTTTTCTTCAATCATACATTATGTGTGTAGTGAAAAGCAGAGGCGGACAATCCTGGGGCCAAAGAGTAAAAGTCCTGCCATATTTTTGTTTCACCCATGAACTCAGCAGCTGATTTCACCAGCGGAGGAACCAAAACATTCCTTTCAAGTCACAAGCAAGTCTCAAGTCCTCAAAGAGTTAATGTTAATGAGATCATTAAGTGAGTAATTTAATGATGATTGAGTGATGAACACCTGCTGTTAACAATCAACATCACTGAAGAAAAGAGAAACACAAGAACTACAACTGACTTCAGCCACAGCCTTGGATGACATCAGCTGAAAAAAAAAACATTTCCACCATAATTGTGGTCAGTGTTTGCTTTAGTTGTGCTCTTGAGCCTTTCAGGAAGTCGATCTGTTTCTGTCTCTCCTCTACACCAATAGCTGGTATGTCGTGAGCACACTGGTGGTCTCACAGACTCCCCACTTATGGTTATAAAGCACTTTAGGTGTACAGGAATACACAACCGAGCGCTATATAAATGGCTTATTTATTCAAAGATACTTGCTTCTTAAATAATTACAATATTTTTTTCATGGCAAACATTTGTTCAATGCTGAATCAAATCTTGAAGGAACAGAATAGTTTGTATTTCTGGTTTAAATCTCTCTGGGTTTTAATCTGAATTTGGATATAAAAACCTCCTAAATCAATGGCACAATAAAGCTTCAATATTCAGTCTTTTAGACATGAACATTTATCATTTGAACCTCAACAGTGGTGACAATTATAAGTCATACTGCATTGCATGATGGGAGTTTTTCATGCATTGCAGCTTGAAGCATTTTGTTGAGCATCACCATTGTTGAGCTTCATATGCTGGTTCTTGATGTCTGTCTAGAAGTTTTAATTTAGCATGTGTTTTTTTGCTATTGAATTTTCTCAATGATACTTTTAGATAAACAGTTTGTTTAAACAACGAGTGTACTGGGTTCATTATGCTAAACATTAACATGATTATGATCTAAAAGAAATATCTCGCCTGTAAACATTAGATCAAGTGTTAGATCAACTTATCATATAAAATAAGTGAAGAATTACACACTTCACAGAACTGATCTCTCTGCTTAATAACAGTACATGAACTGATACAGTGAAAAATCTAACTATAGGTTCAAGAGTCCAACAAAAGCAAACACTGATCTCCATGATGGTGACATCATTTAACCAATAAAACGTCAACATCTCAATTACAGCAGGTGTTCATCACTAATGCTCAATCATCATTTAATTACTCACTTAATGATCTCATTAACTTTAACTCTTTGAGGACTTGACACTTGCTTGTGACTTGAAAGGAATGTTTTGGTTCCTCCGCTGGTGAAATCAGCTGCTGAGTTCATGGGTGAAACAAAAATATGGCAGGACTTTTACTCTTTGGCCCCAGGATTGTCCACCTCTGGTGAAAAGCACATTTCTTCTGAAGGTGTGCCTTTTACCTCGATGTACCTACAACACATCGTGATCAACTTAAAAATTATATTATTATGCAGGAAATAATGACTCGTCTTAAAGCTAAACACATAACATTACAAAACATACAACAACCAGAATAAAGTTTTTGAGCTTTTACTTTTTTCCATAATGTTACCATGAGGCTGGCGGTCCACAGAGAGCAGAAATGTGTCATAAAGTTAGTGAAAACAAAGTCCCTGTTTAGAAAGACCATACGATTGTTTAGTTTTACTGTCACTCAAAATGAATCTCTTATTGATTTACAATGACTTTATTCATGTTTCATTCATAGCTAGACCTCTACGTCAGAGCAGTGACTGTTCAGCGGATGACATCACAGTATCACAAGAGCAGACTGCTCCGTTCTCTCTAACTACTCTCATGATACTTTACAGTCAAACACTGAGCAGCGCTGCAGGAGGTCAAACAGACCTGTTCTAATGGAGAAAAGACTTTATTTTTATTAAAAATAATATCTGCCAGTTTTAAAATATTTTACCTCATTTTTGTTCATCTCTGAGGGTCTAGAGGACCCTGAGGGTTCATTATTGGTTAGTTGAGACTATGATGGGGAAATGAACAATGTAGTTAAGACTGTTTCCCAAGTCGTAGTTATTCTGTAAGAGATCAATCGTTTGAATCAAGTTGGTTCAGTAATCTAGTTGATGACGTCACACATGTGGTGGAGTAATGATGTCTACTAATAAATACATTCAGATCAAATTAATGTCAAATTATTGCTGTAAATAACATACATTGCGCTTTACGGCGACTTTTGTTATCTTACTGTTGTTATCTGTTGTTTTATTTTGTGATATTTCATTTAGAGTAATCTGAGGGGAGTAAATAATAACAGAATTGTCCCTTTAAGAGCAGTTGTTCAAGTGATTACATCACATCTTAGAAATAACCATCATCACCTGATCCCATTCGATTTTGTCTTACTTCATTTTTTGATATAAAATTAAATTGATTCGATAACATTAATATTGACAAATCAACAGTTTTTATCAAATATATTCAAATATAATATTTAAACCAGAACTTTTACTATTCAACACTTACTAGAAAAAGCAAAAGAGCCCAAATCAACCTTCTACAAAAAATCTCTTTATGGCAATACAAATATAAATCATTGACTTCTATGTTCAGGGTCTGATCTACGACACCACAAAAAGAAATATCACAAAAAAATGATGATTTATTTCAACTCATCGTTGCATCAGAAATGGATAAACTGTACTGCTGTGTTAAAATAACCTGGAAATGTTTATATTTGACCAGACAATGAGTTAAAACAACCCAGCGTAGACTAATGTATAACACAACTGTGGGATTTGTTCATTTTTGAGCCAATGTAAATAACCCATTGTTTTTTAGAGTGATGGGACACTATTAGGAAATAAAATAAAACACATTTTGTTCTTAGAGGTAGCAGCAGTTAGGGATTAAAGACTCAAATTGTTTTTAAAACATCGACGAGTCACACTGTAAGAAATCTGATTTTGAAAAAAATATTTTCAGTAGATTAAGTCAGTGTTTCACACATATTGCATATAGTGAAAAAAAATAGTCCAAACTTGTTAATAAAACCTTCAGTGATTTCAATGTTCAGGTCTAAGTGCACAATAAACAGTTATTATTGTTGATGATGGTGAAGTAAAGATGAGAAAGTAGAATATTGAATCTCTTCAATATCTAATTGAAATGAGTTAAATAGATTAGAGATTGAAATCAAACAGCACAGAATATATTGCACACTTTAAAAAAAATTAAATTGGTTAAATGATCAACTATTTTATTATTATTTTATTACCGGCTTAGAAATCTTACTGCATGAGTTGACTTGTTTTCTCAATTATTTTTAATAAAATGTGATTTGATTCCAAGTCGCCGACTCGAACGCTCATCTCTGTGAGACACTAACAGACTAAAATCTGTCAGAATCTGCTTCTTCAATACAAACTCTGTGTCAGTAAATGATGATTGTGTGGTGTCAGCACACTCCTGCTTAGATCAGCTCTGAGTGAATGTGTTTGAATAAAAACTCTCTCTTTCAGCTCTCTGTTCATTATCTGAAGGCATTCAGCGCTGCTATCACTATATAAACATTAATAAGACCTGGACTGAAGCTCAGAGATACTGCAGAGAGAAATACACAGATCTGGCCACAGTCAACAACATCAATGACATGAACGAGCTGAAGAAGACTGTGAATAACAATCAGGTGTATGTCTGGATTGGACTGAAGAGAACAGATGTTTATAAATGGAAGTGGTCTCTGGGTGATCCTGTGAAATATCTGAACTGGGAAACTGAACCATCAACTGACACAAATAATTGTGCCGTTATGAGAAATGGAAAATGGCATCAGCAGAAGTGTAACGATAAGCTGGGATTCATCTGCTACAATGGTGAGTGACAGCAAACCTTCACTTCACAAAACATGATCATAAGACAACAATAATAAACATCACAGTTAAGAAACAGAACACATGTGGGTCAGATGAACAGGTTGGAGCTGAACTCTACAGGATTGGACACTTCTGATTTAAGCAAATACACAAAGACAGTCAATGTAACACAGTAGCATCATTACATCTGATTCACTTCTCATCTCTGACTTCAGGTGTTTCAAAGGATTTCATTATCTGTCAATCACAGACTTTCCTTCTCAGTTGTGGTGAGTTCTCTGAGTTTCATCATTTACATGTTCACTGATTTAAAGGCCACATAACATGATGAGAAAATAAAGATTTGTCAAACACAATTGTCTGTAATGTGACTTTTTATCAACAGATCAGGGAACTATTAAAGTCCTTTCAGCCAATTACGGGCTTACAGACCGACAGACCTGCTCTACTGGAATAGAAGATAACAAGATCTCAAATGTTCAGTGCAGTCTGAACACATCTCTAACGGTGGCCACTCGGTGAGAACAGAAAACATTATTAAAGAGTTATCAGATATTATCAGATCATCTTTATATATTTTTGATGTTTTTTGTATTTATTATCACAGATGTGACGGACAAACGAATTGTTCTATGGTTGTGAACAATACAGTTTTCATTGATCCTTGCCCTGGAACTCACAAATACCTGAATGTGTCTTATGAGTGTGTTGAAGCACCACCAAGTGAGTTTTACACCCAACTGACACCAGACCTTATAAAACACTATACAGAGTAAAGTTTAAGTGTATTTAAGTGTTATTTATTTATTTAGTAAGTATATAAGTAACAGTCTGCTAGTAGTGAACCTGTAGGTGTATTATTTTAATACTGCTGGGGACTAAACTGACCTCTTCTAAGTTTATGAAAGTAGACTTTTAAGTGTAGTCTAAGTTTACGTCTGGGGTTTTAACTCCAGTCCTCGGGTCTCCCCGCACAGAATAATTTAGAGGTCTCCATATTGAACACATGAACAAGTGAATAAGTCAGTGTTTCCTTCAGTGAACCTCTTGACTCTTGTTCTCTTATATTAATGTGATTGTTGGTTAGTTGTGATTGTTTGTTTTATTGTAAATGTTGTCAGTTTGTGTTGATGATACACTGGAAGTACTGTGCTGTTTTCATCACTGTTTGTAACCTGTGACATCATTCCTCCACTTTTATATGTGTTTTCTGTTCTGGCACCTGAACAAGTGAAGCATTTATCAAGACTTTTAGAAGAAATATGTTTGTGTAGATTGACATCTGAACTGTAAGTGTAATGAGAATGAATAAAAATCATGAGACTTGAATCTTTATTTTCTTCAACAGACAGCAGTAAATCATACATCATTAATACTTCTAGTACAACATGGAGTGAAGCTCAGAGTTTCTGCAGACAGTATCATACTGATCTGACCAGTGTGAGGAACCAGACTGACCATCAACTGATCTACAACATCATTAATGATCCTCACACATCTGTCTGGATTGGTCTGTTCAGAGACTGGTGGGAGTGGTCAGATAACACTGACTCCGCCTTCAGATACTGGAGATCTGGTGAACCGAATAATTATGGTGGTTCTGAAGATTGTACAGAGGTCAGAATGAATGATCAGGGTCAATGGAATGATGCACCCTGCAGTGTCTCTCACACTTTTGTGTGTCATGAAGGTGAGTTAATAAAAGTCAATGTGTGTGTTTGACGACAGAAGTTTCTTCATGATGAAACTGATCTCAGTTCAGTCTCAGTGTTTGTGTTTTGTTCTCATGTTCAGTTGTTTGTGTTTATTGTGTGTTCAGATGAGCTGATATTGATCCAGAAGAATCTGAGCTGGACTGAAGCTGTGAGATACTGCAGAGAGAATCATGTGGATCTGGTTTCAGTTGATTCAGAGAAGATTCAGCTCATGGTGACTGAAGTTCTTCATCTGGACTGCTGAGGTGTGGATGGGGTTACACTATTACTGTCTCATGAATCTCTGGATCTGGGTACGAGGAGAGGTCGTCTGCTATCAGAATTGGGCTCCAGGGGTTCAGATTCAACTGAATGACTGCAGCGGTGAACACAGAGCTGGAGCGGTTCAGTCTGGAGGAGATCATATGTGGATCAGCCTTCCTCGATCTCAAGAACTCAACTTCATCTGCACCAGAAATAAAGAAAATTAAATCATGTGTGTCTGTCACTTTCTGTGATGTAGATCACTTCAGATGATGTAAACAACGCTGGTCCAGAAGAACTTCCAGTCTCAGTTTTTTTAACACAACAAACAGAACATTTATAATCAATAAACCAAAATGTTAAACTAATATCTTTAAGATTTAAACGTGTATATAAGATTTATTTGAGGATGTCAAGATGATGACATGAGTTTAATAACAGATGATAGTGATGTGTGTGTTTACTGCTTTAGGTCTTTCAGCTCATTGTGTTATTTTATCACTTTCTCATCTTTATAAATGTCTGCTTGATCTCTGACACAGAATATTCTGGATGTGAAATGAAATCTGGTGAAGGGGACTTTTATTCTGTATGTATGTACAACCGTTTAAATAAACTCCTGATGTTTAACTTCATCTGTAATAATAACAGTTCTTTATGTTTAAATATGAAAGTGCCTAGATACTGTGTACATAAATGAAGAAAACTAGACTGAAATTAACTGAAATAATTTGGTTTTATACACATTTATAAATGTTGAAAAAAACAATAAGCCTCTATGGAAACAGAAACAACTCAGTAAACTAAACATTATATCATGCAGTCAAAAAATAAACCATTACAAACTCTAAAAGTGAATTTATTGAATATAGTTTAAAAAGAAATCAAATGTTTATTTTTTTATTCAGTAGAGTTTATCATCCAAGTCTGTTTGATCTCAAGCAGGAACTTAAAACTGTAAATCACTGACCCCAGGTGGCCAAAAACACAATAGTCGTGTGTTTGTTTTTCTCGTAACATGTCAAATGAATACAGTTAAATAATTATTCATATGTTTGCATGTTTTATAACTTTTGTTTGATTGTGAAATTATAGCAACATATCGAATAAAATGTAAAGATTTACAGAGTCACATTGCTGACTGTGGGTTATAAATAAAAACACACTTTTGGAATAATTTGAGCAAAATACTTAGCAACAAGTAGTGATATTAATTATTAATAGACGAAGACATGGTGAATATGTAGGTCTGTATAGTTTACATTTGTTTGTTTGAATCATCTTTATGAAAGTTAAAAAAATATAGATTCCAATATTATATCTGTTTTATCAAAGTGTATTTAAAGAAATAATTGAAAAGGACAAAATTAAGAAATGTATCCTAAAGCCATGGAATATTTTTTACAAACTTTTTTGACTTCTTATTGGTTGAACTGTCAACATGTTTATTCACTCTAGAATATAATAGGTGGTACATTTGTTCTTGTTCTGAATAAAATTGGTAAAGTTGTTTTGATAAAAGTTTTGAAAACTTTGAATTTAGATTTTTTTAAATTTAATTGCATTTAAGAATCTTACAGACAATATTTCATGTCTCTTTAAGTTTAATAATGAAAATGCGACTGCTGTCATCTGTGGTTTTCTTAATACAGTATAGAGCAGCTTCTGACCTGGAGGGAAATCATTCCAGACCCACCATAGCATATGATGAAAAAATAACTTGTACACAAGATATTCAAAAACAATGTATAATATCAATGAAACTGTATTTGTGTTCTTTTGATTAGGTGATAATATAAAATACAACACAATAAAAACATGATCAAAAATTAAACTTTATCTGTTATCTGTTTCTTCAAATAAACTCTTCATATAGAGTTGATTTGTTTTATTTCAATTTATTTAAAGTTGTTTTAAATGTTTATTAAAAGCAAGTTTTGTAATAATAATTGTACCTGACCTTTGATGTTGACAAGAATTCAGATTCGAACATTTGAATATAAACTTTAAGAACACCTGGTATAGAGGATATTATTGTAAAGTATTGTTAGATTGCACAATATTTGTATTTTTATTTATTTTGTTGCTATGTTTTTGTTTGTTCTTTGTTTTTAAGGAGTGTGCCATGCATCCCCTAGCCAAACAGCTTATGCCCACCTAGACGTCTCTGAACAGACCCCCTCTGGCAGCAGAGGATGCTGGGAATGTGCCGTGGCCGCAGGAAGTTCCTGGCTGCCTCTGTCGCGCTGCTCTTTATTCCGGCCCTCACCTGGATCTATCTGTCATCTGAAAACTTCACCGGTAAGACGACACGAAAAACACATGTCAGTCAAACACACACGTTTAAATCACACTCACCGGTGTTTTGACTTTCCAGTGAAACCTCTGTCACCGCTGGAGCTTCAGTCATCAGGGAGAATTGTCCAATAATGGACTAAAAAAAATAGTTAGGAATCAGTTTATAAGTTCAAAAAAGCTTTCAGAAACCGTGCGATCGCTGGGGGAGTGTATTGAGCACAGAAATACAACGTAATACACCAACTCGTTTTTTGACAAGTGGACCATGTTAAGCATGAGAAGACAGCACGTTTAACATTGTAAAGAAGTCAGAATGCATGGAGGTGTGTCATCGTCACTGATAGTTATTTCAGCTGATTCTACTTCCACTACAGGCTTCTCTTTTGTTGCAATCTAAAGAGCAATTACAAATGAAAATGAATTTATCATGTTAATTACTGTTATTGTGTAAAGGTATTATCTATCTCTCTAACTACCCCCTGATAAAGCAATAAACATGATACTAAATATAAAGTGTATTTATTTATGTGCATCCATGAAGATTACCCAATAAATGTGTAGTGTTACATGCTTTCAGCAAAGTGTTTACTTACCTTTACAAGTACAACATGACCCACAGTACACTTTTTTGAGAATACACTCCTGAAAATGTTGCCAGATGCCTGACGGTCCCCATAGCCTGAGTGATGCAGTTCATCCCGTCATAAAAATTAAAATGTTCTCCAGTGAGACAATGAAATGAAATGATTTTTGACTCAAGATGGTACGTCACAGCGACATGTTGGTATCTGATTGTGAACACAGGAATGTAGTTACATTATGCTATATAAAAAAATGAAATAAATAGTCCAATAAATAAATAAATTAACTTAATACTATAATTTAACATTATTTGTACATATTAGTTAATTTAGTTACTAATGTTTAATTTGGCATCTTACTGATAATCTACAAATGTAGAGTCGAAGTATTGCTGTTTATTGGATTTCATAATAAAAAAAAGGAATGTCTTGCCTTTCATTACAGAGTTCCACTGAAGAATCCACTGATCAACAGCAATGATCACAAAACAAGGTACTCAATGAATGAACTTCCTGGATGTGTAAGTCCTTCTACACGGACATGCCTTTCTATTTCTGTGCACAACACAATTGATAAATATAGCAATTTAATGGCCAACATTTCATATGTAACTGGTCCTACTGTAACCGCTGACAGATGCTATATCAGTCATTGGCTTCAGCCTCTAAAGGGACGCCAGTTTGTGAGTAGAGTCGGTTACATATATAAGGATATAAGTTCTATTCTAAATAACATCCTGTATAATACAGTCTGTCTTAAAATAGTTTTTGATAAAAGTGTATTTTCTTGCAGTTACTGTATTTGTACTACCCTGTATTTGTTCTGCCCATTGATGAAATCTAATTGTCATGCATTAAGGTGGCTGCCGCCTGCAACTCACTGCTAAACGCACCTTTTTTGGTCAGCCTAGATTATTTACACCTTATCACAAGCAACAATTATTCTCATCCAGAGGTCATGACCACTCCACAGCGATAGATAAACCAATCTTACCTTCTCTAATGTCAGCTTTATATAATCATGCCATGGTTTCCCATGTACACTGGAATAATATTACTGTAATCAGAGTGTGACACTTACCCTATTTAGATTGACCAGACGACCCTTGTGTTGTTCTAAACGGAAAATCACATTAAAAGCCTCTCAGATCTAAGTACACTTAAACTAATGCCAAGTTGTTAGCCGGATCTCTTAAATCCTCAGCTGGTGTGCCTTTGCCACCTAGACAGGATTCTAGTCCGTTACTGACCTGAGCAGGGATTTGTGTAACAAGGATGTAACAGGACGTTATGTATACTGAATACATAACATGAGAATGTGTTTATAAATTCAGAATACTGCAGAACAATTTCAAACATGACAATTTATTAGTCAAGTAAATGTTACAATTCAATTCAATTCAGAGAATACGAAAACAAAACATCAAATCCTCAAAGTCTACAAGTCTAAGACGCATACCTTCACTTAAATACCCAGACCAGAATACCCTTCCTCCATACAACAACAATTTACATTGTAAAGGACTCTGTCCTGGATCTGATCAGGCCAGAAAAGGGCATTTGCATGAAGACACAACCTCAACAGTGAGCAGAATATCTTTAAACCCTCAAATCTATGTTATGATCTGCTCTACTGCTGTGGATATGAGACCATGGTACCAATCGCACTGAGACATTTCAAATGATACCAAATATGGATATGAAGATACTTTGTTCATATAAGATATGGTTTTTGTCAAATCCAGTTCATGGGTGAGCTTTGAATTGCTCTGAGTTCAGTTGGAGAGAGATGAGAGGGGGAGAAGAGAACAGATGTAAAGGTGTGAGTTGGTAATCATCATTCATTGTTACATGCTGTCTGAGATGGAGATGCAAACTCTGTGGGGAGATCATTGTATTGGATGAAGTTCTGTGTTTCCCGGGATATGGTGCCCTTTTGGTGTGGACACCTTGGCACCAGCCTTACACTGGTGTAACATAATTCCGGTCCAAAGTGGCAGAGTTTCCAAGTATTGACTGACTATGTCGATCAAACCAGGGCAATAGTAAGGATTGGGGGGAGCTCCAAATGTCTTCCTTGTCTGTCTCTTTCTTGTTGTACCTGAGAGTACATCTTCAAAGCATCTCACAAAAGGGGAGTCATGCCTGATTGTTTTCGGGGTTGTGTCTGTAAGGTCTGCTTCTTCTGTTGGTGTTATTTCAGTTCGGCAATAAAAGACTGATTTTCAATTGCAGTCTTCAGGTTATTTATACTCTCCTGGCAGTTTGTATGTGTGGCCTCAGTAAAAACTGTTCCAATGTCGGTTAGAAGAGCTTTTATCTCATCCAGTGTTGAGGTATTCTGCAGCAGTGCCATGGAGTAAAGGAAGAGGTCCTTTGTTGGCTTTCCACATTTTACTTTAGACACCATACAGGACAGTATTTTTACCATGTGTGCTGCACATATGTGCACAACAGTGAACAAGTCTGTCTCAACCTTTTGAGGATGGAGGTGCTGTCTGAACATTTTACAATCTTCACGTGACAGACAAGTAAGCCAGTGCTGTATTGTAGGTGTGCTCTGGTCAGAAGAGATCATCTCTGCTACAGCAACAACTAATGTTTCTGAAGTGGATATAACTGGACAGCAAAGTGCATAATACAATACACTTTTGCAGTCTTTAGGTTTGGCCACAACAGTTCCAGTTGTATCGAGGTAGAGGAGAAGTTTGCCTTCTTTCTGGAAGTCTTTCAGAAGCTGGAGTTGATCAACAGACTACATGTGTGTGATAAAGGGTGAAATTGCCACAAACTATATGACCATTGGCATTTCCTGGAGCAACTCGTAAATCGTTCTTCTTCTGTGTCCCATATTTAGAATTTCTGCACGAGAGCGCCCTCTGGCTTTCAGATGTGGCGGCATTTAACCCTAATACATTGAGAAACTGAGCATATATTTAAACTTTTATGTAATACTTACAGATTGATTTGATTTACAATTTGGCAATTTAATTCATTTCTGACACCAAATTTGTGAACAAACAGAAGTTTAACATTTGATCTTTTCAATGTGTTTCTTCCTCAGAAATGGCTCAGATTCTATATTTCAGTCTTCTTGTCATTGGTGAGTTTGTGTTTCTGCTTTTATGTTTGATTAAAATGTCAGGAGAATTGACACCAGAGTTATCTGTCTGTCTATTAATAACTGTTATATTGAAGTAAAAGAGGCATTTTGTAATAATTACTTTATTAAATATATCATACCAACAATCTAAGGCGATGTGTCCAAAAGACGTCTTTTCTGTGTCTGTGTTGATGTTGAATAGATGTCCCTTGAGGGGTCAAAAGTGAAAGGGTTTACTTCTTCTATTTATGACATCTTCTGAACGCCTAATATTGAGGGACACAATTACAGGTAACAAAAAAAAGTAATGAATTAACAATGTTAAGAGAATAACTAAAGGAAACACTAAACACTATTAGGGTTCATGTTTTCTTCAGTGTTTGTGTTTGTTATCAGCAGGTGTTCATCATTAATGATCAATCGTGACTTCATTAATCATCTTAATTATCTCATTAACTTTAAGTCTGCTTCAGTGTTACTTTTTAACTCTCTGAGTGAAAATTATATAAACACTAAAAGTGTTCATTTAACACTGGAGGTTTTGCTGTGTGCTTAGTGAACATTCACGGGTTAAGTTAGATTTAGTTTTATTTCAACAAACCACCATTATTGTGATCAGTGTTTTAATGTTAGGTGTTCATTGGCGAGCCATGTATGTTGAAATATGTTTGTTGTGGAAAAGTCTGGAATCTAGTGGGATCATATGATGGTGATGATTAAGAAATGATGATATAACCATTATGAAATCACAGAAACAACTTTACCTGTTGTGTTTTTGATTTGTGAATATTGTGTGACGGTACAATGAGTACATTACAGAAAAAGTAATGTTTTAATACATTTATTGTAAAAAATTATATAAATAGAAGAAACTGCTATGAAACATATTAAGCTTTCATAACTCTTGGAGAAGCTTCTAGTTCATTCATTTAAATTACTTTAATAAAATACTTAAAAATGTAGTATTATTTTATTGAGACAATAAGAGTTCAACACTCATCATAAAATCCTCATCAATGGTGACAATCATCAAACCAATTCTGATCAACTGCAATGCATGCTGGGAGTTATCAATTAGTTTTGTACTATGATGTTACCCAGGATGCACTGTAGCATGAAGTGTTCATATGTTATCTGTTCAGTGATTTCTGAGCTAAGGTCTTTTGATACCAACTTACACCCCCTGCACAATATATGAACATGATAGAAAACATATGGCTGATGATGAATCAGAGAGTAAAACCTCATATTAATCTCCACTTTAGAGATAATCCTCATATTTATCATGAAAACATTATATATCTAATATTACTACTGTAAATCTATATTTATTTATTATGAGATCTTCAACTTTCAAAAATCTTCTAGAAATGTTTTCTGTGTTTTTATATATTGTGATATCAACATATTTTAATGACAGTATATTTATTGTGCAAAATATACTTTTTTTATTCTTTATAATCAACAAAAAATTTTACAAACTTTGCTAAAGTGATTATTTACACCGTTAAAGTCATATTATTTTATAAGTATTTGTATCATTACTGTATTCACCTACTGTAATGTAAAATTAAATGTAAATTTATAAGATTTTTAAACACAATTGACCCCTTATGATTTATTTTCACACAGAATCTGTCGCTCCATACATTTTAATACAAACATATATATTTATCTTCAATCATACATTATGTGTGTAGTGAAAAGCACATTTCTTCTGAAGGTGTGCCTTTAACCTCGATGTACCTACAACACACTGTGATCAACTTAAAAATTATATTATTATGCAGGAAATAATGACTCGTCTTAAAGCTAAACACATAACATTACAAAACATACAACAACCAGAATAAAGTTTTTGAGCTTTTACTTTTTTCCATAATGTTACCATGAGGCTGGCGGTCCACAGAGAGCAGAAATGTGTCATAAAGTTAGTGAAAACAAAGTCCCCTGTTTAGAAAGACCATACGATTGTTTAGTTTTACTGTCACTCAAAATGAATCTCTTATTGATTTACAATGACTTTATTCATGTTTCATTCATAGCTAGACCTCTACGTCAGAGCAGTGACTGTTCAGCGGATGACATCACAGTATCACAAGAGCAGACTGCTCCGTTCTCTCTAACTACTCTCATGATACTTTACAGTCAAACACTGAGCAGCGCTGCAGGAGGTCAAACAGACCTGTTCTAATGGAGAAAAGACTTTATTTTCATTAAAAACAATATCTGCCAGTTTTAAAATATTTACCTCAGTTTTGTTCATCTCTGAGGGTCTAGAGGACCCTGAGGGTTCATTATTGGTTAGTTGAGACTATGATGGGGAAATTATCAATGTAGGTACAACTGTTTCCCAAATCGTAGTAATTCTGTAAGAGATCAATCGTTTGAATCAAGTTGGTTCAGTAATCTAGTTGATGACGTCACACATGTGGTGGAGTAATGACGTCTACTAATAAATACATTCAGATCGATTTAATGTCAAATTATTGCTGTAAATAACATACATTGCGCTTTACGGCGACTTTTGTTATCTCACTGTTGTTATCTGTTGTTTTATTTTGTGATATTTCATTTAGAGTAATCTGAGGGGAGTAAATAATAACAGAATTGTCCCTTTAAGAGCAGTTGTTCAAGTGATTACATCACATCTTAGAAATAACCATCATAACCTGATCCCATTCGATTTTGTCTTACTTCATTTTTTGATATAAAATTAAATTGATTCGATAACATTAATATTGACAAATCAACAGTTTTTATCAAATATATTCAAATATATTATTTAAACCAGAAGTTTTACTATTCAACACTTACTAGAAAAAGCAAAAGAGCCCAAATCAACCTTCTACAAAAAATCTCTTTATGTCAATACAAATATAAATCATTGACTTCTATGTTCAGGGTCTGATCTACCACACCACAAAAAGAAATATCACAAAAAAGGATGGTTTATTTCAACTTATCGTGCATCAGAAATGGATAAACTCGTTAAACTGTTAAACAACCCAGCGTAGACTAATGTATAACCCAACTGTGGGGTTTGTTCATTTTGACCCAATGTAAATAACCCATTGTTTTTAGAGTGATGGGACACTAGTTGGAAATAAAATAAAACACATTTTGTTCTTAGAGGTTGCAGCAGTTAGGGATAAAAGACTCAAACTGTTTTTAAAACATCGACGAGTCACGCTGATGATGGTGAAGTAAAGATGAGAAAGTAGAATAAAATCTAATTGAAATGAGTTGAATAGATTAGAGATTGAAATCAAACAGCACAGAATATATTGCACACTTAAACAAATTTAAATTGGTTAAATGATCAAATATTTTATTTTTATTTTATTACCGGCTCAGAAATCTTACTGCATGAGTTGACTTGTTTTTCTTGTGTTCTCAATTATTTTTAATAAAATGTGATTTGATTCCAAGTCGCCGACTCGAACGCTCATCTCTGTGAGACACTAACAGACTAAAATCTGTCAGAATCTGCTTCTTCAATACAAACTCTGTGTCAGTAAATGATGATTGTGTGGTGTCAGCACACTCCTGCTTAGATCAGCTCTGAGTGAATGTGTTTGAATAAAAACTCTCTCTTTCAGCTCTCTGTTCATTATCTGAAGGCATTCAGCGCCGCTATCACTATATAAACATTGAGAAGAACTGGACTGAAGCTCAGAGATACTGCAGAGAGAACTACACAGATCTGGCCACAGTCAACAACATCAATGACATGAACGAGCTGAAGAAGACTGTGAATAACAATCCGGAGTATGTCTGGATTGGACTGAAGAGAACAGATGAATGGAAGTGGTCTCTGGGTGATCCTGTGAAATATCTGAACTGGGAAACTCAACCATCAACTGACACAAATAATTGTGCCGTTATGAGAAATGGAAAATGGCATCAGCAGAAGTGTATTGATAAGCTGGGATTCATCTGCTACAATGGTGAGTGACAGCAAACCTTCACGTCACAAAACATGATCATAAGACAACAATAATAAACATCACAGTTAAGAAACAGAACACATGTGGGTCAGATGAACAGGTTGGAGCTGAACTCCACAGGGACACTTCTGATTTATAGGGGTCATATGGCACGAATACGTGTTTTTCTGTGTCTTTGGTGTGTTTTAGTTGCCCATGCATGTATTAGACACGTAAAATTGCAAAAATTAAAGTGATGAAACAGAAGATGCATTCTATCTAAAAGCGATTGCTCAGACAGACCTGCCTGAAACGCCTCGTGTAACCACATTTCCACAAATGTACGTCATTTCGTGGTATGATTTGACTAAGACCGCCCAAATGTTAATGCATGTGAGGTGGCCGTACTTGTTATTCTCATTGTATCGTCACTTCTGCAGCCATGTCGTGGAGACTCTGTGTGTCTCGTTGCGTAAAGAAAGCCTCTTTGTTTGCCCTTCTAAAGGATGAGATGACTAAAAATGAATGATTACGTTTTATTTACAACACTGTTCTAGAAAAGAACAATCTGAATATTCAAGTTTGTGCAGCGCATTTCACTGACGATTGCTTCATGAACCTGGAAGATATCAAGACCGGCAATGCACGAAAGCTTTGGTTAAAAAGTGGGGCCATTCCCATTACAACTTCTCATGATAGGAGCTTCGGATTCGCAGCCTGTAAACATATCTTCATTGTAAAAGACTTTGTTACAGACTAATGCGGGTTGAGTTTGTTTTGATCTGCAAATGCAGACACGTGCGCTAGAGACAATAAATGTTGTGTTTATAATGGGGTTTATTGTCTTTGCTGAGTCGCGACGAGACGTGGCGAATTGATTTAAAGATGTGATGTCATTTTATCATCTGTCTGTACAATTGCTTAGGAACCTGATGTTCCGAATATGGTAAGAGACGTTACATTAGTGGCCAATCATAGCACACCTCGCTTTTCGGAGCGATGAGTTTTGTAAAAAAGGGAGGCGGAGCAAATAGGAGATACAAACATACATGGTATATGGAAATACAGCGTTTTTTTACTTTAAATCGTGTATACACATTACATTACACCTCAAACAAAAGATCTTCGTTTAAGCCATGTCATTTGACCCCTTTAAGCAAACACTCAAAGACAGTCAATGTAACACAGTAGCATCATTACATCTGATTCACTTCTCATCTCTGACTTCAGGTGTTTCAAAGGATTTCATTATCTGTCAATCACAGACTTTCCTTCTCAGTTGTGGTGAGTTCTCTGAGTTTCATCATTTACATGTTCACTGATTTAAAGGCCACATAACATGATGAGAAAATAAAGATTTGTCAAACACAATTGTCTGTAATGTGACTTTTTATCAACAGATCAGGGAACTATTAAAGTCCTTTCAGCCAATTATGGGCGTACAGACCGACAGACCTGCTCTACTGGAAGACCAGATGACCAGATCTCAAATGTTCAGTGCAGTCTGAACACATCTCTAACGGTGGCCACTCGGTGAGAACAGAAAACATTATTAAAGAGTTATCAGATATTATCACATCATCTTTATATATTTTTGCTGTTTTTTGTATTTATTGTCACAGATGTGATGGAGAAACTAATTGTTCTATGGTTGTGAACAATACAGTTTTCACTGATCCTTGTTCTGGAACTTACAAATACCTGAATGTGTCTTATGAGTGTGTTGAAGCACCACCAAGAGAGTTTTACACCCAACTGACACCAAACCTTATAAAACACTACACAAGAGTAAAGTTTAATGATTGAGTCATTTACAATCACTGAAGAAAACATGAACAATAAGAAGAAAAACCCTCATCGTGTTTAGTGTTTCCTTCAGTGGACTTCTTGACTCTTGTTCTCTTATATTAATGTGTTTGTTGGTTAGTTGTGATTGTTTGTTTTATTGTAAATGTTGTCAGTTTTTGTTGATGACACATTGTTCTGGCACGAAACAAGTTAAAACTTTTAGAAGAAATATGTTCCTGTAGATTGACATCTGAACTGTAAGGGTTGTGAGAATGAATGAAAATCATGAGACTTGAATCTTTATGTTCTTCAACAGACAGCAGTAAATCATACATCATTAATACTTCTAATACAACATGGAGTGAAGCTCAGAGTTTCTGCAGACAGTATCATACTGATCTGATCAGTGTGAGGAACCAGACTGACAATCAAATGATCCACAACATCATTAATGATCCTCACACATCTGTCTGGATTGGTCTGTTCATAGACTCATGGGAGTGGTCAGATAACACTGACTCCGCCTTCAGATACTGGGACTCTGGTCAACCGAATTATCACAATGGTTCTGAACATTGTACAGTGACGAAAGTGAATAATGAGGGAAAATGGCATGATGTATCTTGCAGTGTCTCTCACACTTTTGTGTGTCATGAAGGTGAGTTAATAAAAGTCAATGTGTGTGTTTGACTACAGAAGTTTCTTCATGATGAAACTGATCTCAGTTCAGTCTCAGTGTTTGTGTTTTGTTCTCATGTTCAGTTGTTTGTGTTTATTGTGTGTTCAGATGAGCTGATATTGATCCAGAAGAATCTGAGCTGGACTGAAGCTGTGAGATACTGCAGAGAGAATCATGTGGATCTGGTTTCAGTTGATTCACAGGAGATTCAGCTCATGGTGACTGAAGTTCTTCATCAGGCCTGGACTGCTAAGGTGTGGCTGGGGTTACACTATTACTGTCTCATGAATCTCTGGATCTGGGTACGAGGAGAGGTCGTCTGCTATCAGAATTGGGCTCCAGGGGTTCAGATTCAACTGAATGACTGCAGCGGTGAACACAGAGCTGGAGCGGTTCAGTCTGGAGGAGATCATATGTGGATCAGCCTTCCTCGATCTCAAGAACTCAACTTCATCTGCACCAGAAATAAAGAAAATTAAATCATGTGTGTCTGTCACTTTCTGTGATGTAGATCACTTCAGATGATGTAAACAACGCTGGTCCAGAAGAACTTCCAGTCTCAGTTTTTTAACACAACAAACAGAACATTTATAATCAATAAACCAAAATGTTAAACTAATATCTTTAAGATTTAAACGTGTATATAAGATTTATAAAGAGATAAATAAAAAGGAAAAAATGAATGTCTCTGGACCAGTGTTTACATTACTGACATTTATTTGTGGATGTCAAGATGATGACATGAGTTTAATAACAGCTGATAGTGATGTGTGTGTTTACTGCTTTAGGTCTTTCAGCTCATTGTGTTATTTTATCACTTTCTCATATTTATAAATGTCTGCTTGATCTCTGACACAGAATATTCTGGATGTGAAAAGAAATCTGGTGAAGGGGACTTTTATTCTGTATGTATTTAAATCAGTTCAAATAAACTCCTGACGTTCAACTTGATTCTATAATCGTAACAGTTTTTTATGTTTATATTTACGATATGAAAGTGCCTAGATACTGTCTACATAAATGTAGCAAAATAGACTGGAATTATCTGAAATAATTTGTTTTTATACACATTTATAAATGCAGAAAAGAAAACATTTAGCCTCCATAGAAACAGAAACAACTCAGTGAACTGAACATTGTATCATGCAGTCAAAAAAGAAACCACAACAAACTTTAAAAATACATTTATTGAATATAGTTTTAAAGGAAATCACATGTTTAGTTGTTTTATTCAGTAGAGTTTATCATCCAAGTCTGTGTGATCTCAAGCAGGAACTAAAAACTGTAAATCCCTGACCCCAGGTGGCCAAACAAGACAATAGTCGTGTGTTTGTTTTCTAGTAACATGTCAACTGAATAAAGTTAAATAAGACACTTATGTATGCATGCTTTCTAACTTATGTTTGATTGTGAAGTTTTAGCAAATTTCAGAATAAAATGGAAAGACTTACAGAGTTACTGTAATGAATGTTCAGGGCGAGTCGGATCCTTTTTCAATTCTCTCTTTAATGTTAAAATACAGAGATATCACAAGCATTAGCGGGTAAACATGAAACAGCAGTAGGTCAGGTTAGGTAGCAGTAATCCAATTCTGTAAGACAATCCATGGTGATACAAAGAAACACAAGAGTGTAACGGGAGGAGAACACTGACTGTTTGACCATTGCTGAGGGTGGGTAAATGTCAACTCAACTCAACTCAACTCAACGCATGCAGTGACGTCGATATCCATTGACCCCTGGTTGCGAGAGGTCCACGAGAACAATCAAAGCGCGCTATTCATTTCTAATGAGGGAAGTGGGAATTCTTATTGTTCGTGAAGGAGTGACACCGACGTGTGTTTATTTAGGACTGATGAGCCTTCCTTTTTTGACAGTTTGGAATTACAGTTCCGGTTTCCCTCGCTGATCCTGATGTCCTGGAGATCGCTGGAGCCGGGACTTGTGTGTTGTTGCCGCTGTCATCACCTCGCCTTGGGCGCTTCCCCTTTGCACTACGAGCACCAAGTGGACTGGGTCGTGAGTGACGAGACTGTTGGCTGTGTTCGACGAAACTCTGCTTTTAAACATAATATAATTGTGACGTTTTGCTTGTGTAACCTTCTCTCTGTCTAGTGAGATTTTTGCTGCTCTCCTAGGTTATATTTTCCACTGTTTTTATGCGAGTCCTTTTACGGCTACCAGACTGATCAAACTAATTTAGTCCTATCATTATTCCTAATGTGTGGGGTTGATGTTGAAGTGTTTACACCAGTACATTCTTAAATTTGCTATTTGCTCTTGAAGTGTAAATCTCATGTGTGATTGGGTGCTGTTGTATATGACTTTATTGGTCTGATTGGTGTGTTGACCGTTTTCTTGATCGCTCTCTAGTGAAGGAGTTTTTTAATAAGTTTTATTACGTTTAAATGTTTATTCTTTATTACAGTTTTAATGAACATAATATGTGTGTGTTTTAATGAGAATGTTTAGGCAGAAAGCTCTGAGGAGTTAAGGGCTGATTGGAATGTGTTTGCTACAAGATGTGGTATGTGTGTGTGTGTGTGTGTGTAGCCTTGTGTACAAAGATTGGGGGAAGCAGATAATGCAGATTGGTGCCTCTAGGAATGTGAGTGCAGACAATAAATTAAAGGGTCAAAGACCAAAGGTGGAACAAAGAAGTGCATGCACACACATATCATTATCTGAGTACTTAGCTATGCAGAATTTGGGTGTTGTGGGGTTCATATGATGTTTGCAGACAAAGGAGAACGAAGCTGATTGAATCAAGAGAGGGAGGCACCGCCTGAAGAAAGAAGATACACCCTCTCACATACACACTATAAATATGTTGTTAGAATGACACACTGGCTGTTTCTGATCAATAAACTTCAACATTTGTTAGAGTTATTTGAGCTGCCTTTCTCTTCAATTTTTGACCACGCAGGACAGAAAAGTCCATCACTAGCCAGGGGGCGCCATATTTTAACATTACTCCTAGTCCTTGAATTGAAGCATTTATATCTGGTGTTTCGCCTTGAGCATGTATACAGTGTTGTATAGTTTTTAAATTGTTGTATAAATAAACTTTGTATTTTTACAAAACGTTGGTGTAGCCTGTCACTTGTGTATTACAAGGATGGAATTTCTGCGTGTCCCTGAGTTGGCACTTTACAAGAGTACACAGAATAACACTTAGAAATGTGGCTGTAGCCAAACAAGACTTCACAAAGGAGTGAGAGTTGTCACTGAATTTATATTCCAGCTAAAGGTGTTCAGGTACAGCGGTAATCATGGTGCAAAGGATTCTGGGAGATGAAGTCCAAGGTCAAAACTTAGGTGAAAGTTCTGTTATGTGACTAGAGAGTGATATCGTGACAGTTACATTGCTGACTGTGGGTCTTGTCCAGGTCTTTACAGATCTCTCCTGTTGAATGGTGAAATTGGAGGTTGATCATCATCGGATATTTAATGTTTGCAATAAGAAGGTCAGACCTGTTGCTTAAAAATAACTGAAACATGTCTATTTAAATTAATATGTATAACATTTATAGAACAACGGCTTTAATGCAGAAACAATCAAAACCACAGTCATAAGTTAAGTCAACCTGGTTTCATAAATCATTTGAACGTATTATTTTAAATTATGTCTGGTGCTGAATTGCTATTTGTAAGTTGAAATTGCTAAATTGAAACAGCAAATAATGTTTACTAATGTCAATTTAAAAGCACTTAAATTACAAAAATGTTAACATTTTTATCGTTGTGATAATGTTAACTTTTAAATGTTTGAAAATGATGTGAACACCACCACTTTTTGAGGCAACATCATTTTTTTACATTTCAGTAATTTGATATTGGAAACAAATTCATATATTTTAGTGTATATTACACTATACACTTCACTTATTCAATACAATTCATATAATATAACTTTTGTTTTGACACATAAGAAACAAATTTGTGTATATCTATATGAATTGAATTGAATTGTATATCATTGTGTTTTACATGAGGAATGTGAAATCACAGTATCTCCTGTGCACACAGCTGTTTCCCACTATCACTCACACCACCGGCCCTTCCTCGTTGCCTCACAGCTCTCGTCCCACCTTCCTCGATACATACAGACATCTTTTTGGTAAACATCATAATTTGGGATTTCTACGCATTGAGAACAAGTTTTAAATCACTCAGTGTTTGCTGAACTACAGTGTAAAAAAATTAAACGTAAAAAAATGGTGAAATGCACGGCAGCACAGGGTGCCAAACGTTTACCATTAACAGAAATAAGGGTTCTCCCTGAACTGAGGTCACGTGTTAAAACTGTAAACATAAGAAAACATGTGTCTACATACAACAAGATATCATGTTTTCTGTTAAATTAAAATTAAAATAAATTAAAATGGTTGTATTTATAAATTGGTAAAATGATAAAAGCAACAATATTCAAACTTTGAAAGTACACTGACAAACCATTATGTATGTTTTTTACTACTTTTAAACTAGTATTTTGTTAATTGAGTTGTTTGCACAACTTTTCAAATTATTCGATTTTGTTTAATTGTGTAAATGGCAAGCAAAGACTTTGAGGAGATAGAGTGCACAACCACATGAAGCTTCAAAATCCACCAAAAGTGGACAGACCAGAGTGCTATTACTCGCCGTATATAGAGATGTGCTCTGTGTTTTATACACAAATACAAAACACCATCAGGGTAACACATGTTATGTGAAAATGATAGTATAAAAATTAACTAAACAACTTATAATGTTAAAAAACCTTAAAATTCACACAGCTGCTAAAACAAATATATTAAGAAACTATAATGATTAATGAATGTTGTGCAGAGTTAAACAGGGATTTGTGGGAAAGTCCTTTACAGTTTTTCACAGTATATGTGAAGGTTACTTACAGTTTTATTCTACAGAGATGTCAGTGTAAAAATATTGTGAACTGCATGTCAGCACAGGGTGCCAAACATTTACCATCAACAGAAATAACGTCTGTACGCTGTGAACTGATGTGACGTGATCTGAACAAACTGACTGTGAACTTAACATTAAAATTCTGTAGTTATAACAGAAGTGTTCTGGCAACCAATGTTTTCTTTAATAAAAACACCGTTACATTCTACAAACACCATCACCACCTTCACTTATTTAACACCACTTTCACTTTATTTCTGTGATACGTTTACAAATCTCTTGTTGACAATATCCACAAGTTTTGATGTTGATCATTGCTGTGCAGTCACCATTACAGAGATCAATGTTTGCTTTACTTGGGCTCTTGACTCTTCACGTACCTTTAAGTTTTCTTTAGCTTTTATGGCTGAAAGAGTTCATCTTTCAGATGGTGGGTGTCATCATCTTCTGGCCAGTCTCCATTCATGTATTAAGTGCTATTGAAGTGCTTTTGTGATGCTCCCAGACATTACGAGCCGTGGGCCTGATTGAGGAGGGGCCAGCTGGGTGCCGGGGCTTGGGTTGGTGGCGTAAGCCTCACGTGGAAACTGGTGTGCCGCTGGAGGAAGCAGCTATGCATCACCCGCGGGTTTCACATCAGGGGCGTGGCCTAAGCTTGCTGAAGGCCTGTGGCGGTGATCTGATGGAGTTGAGTTTTGCAGAGGGCCGGTTGAGGACGACTTGGTCTGGTTGGAAAGAGGTCCAGGTGCTGATCTTGATTGGTCAGTGGTTTGTCTTTCTGATGCAGATCTCTTTGGATGAGTTTTTGACTGTAGTGACACTAGAAGGCTGTATAGATCCGGTTTAGTCATCTTCCCGTTTACGTGAATGTCTCAGTCAGAGAGGGCTTGACTTAAGCTTGCTATGTTCCACTTCCCTTTAGGTGGTATGGAGTATGTTGCCGAAGCGTAAGATGATGCTGGGGAATGAGATTTCATGATAATTACTTTTGTTTGGAAGAAAACATTTTTTTTCAGTAAAATTGAAAAATGTAAATTTGGTATAAATGTTTAATGTTTTATAGTCTTTTACTATTTCAATAAAAATAAGTGAAAGTACATTATACTGCATTTTCCGTGTAAAAATACATGTATTTCTTACAGTGTATCGATAGCATCTAATTAATATTTACATTTATCACAAAGAGCTGTGAATTTTACATGTTGTAAATAGAATATAACGCACCTGTACATATAGCCGCTACTAAATTAAATTAGGAAAATATAGATTAAATTTGGTGTCAATGTGTGTTTTTTAAATATTTTCTACAGTTATGATTAAAAATGTGATATGCCTGTGAAATTCTAATGGATTTTTCAGTACAAATACAATTTGTCCAACTCTGACCAAAAAATAAACATGAACATTTTTAAAGGAGATGTCAGGTTAACAATACACAGAATTACTTAAATTTAATGGAAATAGACCGTTTTTTCCAGAAACACATTTATTATGTTAAAGAACAGGCGAAATGTACATTAGGTGTCAATGTTTGCATTTTTATGGAATTTCACAGTTCTGATTAAAATAAGATGTAACTGTTAAATTCTAAAAAAACTTCTCTGTAAAAATAAATGTATTTTTTACAGTGTAGGACCATAATATCTGCATCAGTACAATCTGCCCAAATACGTAACCATATCCACCTTTTTGAGTAAGCTGCAAACATTTAAATGAACAATCCCGAGGCCATCATCAGGTGTGTTATCATCAGGTGTATTAAACTTGTGACAACATCAGGACCTGGATTCGGTTTTACATTTCCAGAAATCAAAAGTAAAAGTACAATAAGCTCCATCTGCAATTTAGATTTCTTTGGTAAATTTGCTTCATTTGTTAAATTGGTAAAAGACCCAAGGGAACTTCCTGAAGTAACAACAAAATAATCTTGCAAAACCATGATTCTAGCAAGCTTATCAAGCGGCCAGAGTCCAAACTACTAAATAAATAAGAAAATAATGAAGTAACACTCGTTGTATTTTCGAGCGTTCCCTTTTTTGAATAATTTTCAGTTGAACATGTTGAGCTTTCACGGAATTGTTTAACACCATGAAAACTTCCACTACCGCTTGTCATAATAAAAAAAGAAATAAAACAAAAATGTATAATGAAATATATATCTTGTTCCTGAATTTAACACAATATACAGTTTGTTTGTACAAATTGTCCAGTAAGTCCCAGGAAAGTCTCCCAAGGATGTTTCAGTGGCAATAATATAGTTAAGCCTCATAAAAGGTCCAAGTTGAGTAATATTGAAAAGACTGCAAGACAAATTTCCAAATTTAGAAACCACCCGAACAATGTCATTCATCTCTTGTTCACCGTAGAGAAAATGGTAAAAAGCACTTTCCTTTATCTGGTAAAGTGTGGTATTCATCAAGGCCAGACGATCTCACAACACAAGCTGAATTCAAAAAGTGCGCTTCAGAAGATCCAAAGCCCGTCTTTATGTTCCTTTCTCTGGCAGAGTGCATTTATTCCACAAGGCCGAATCATCTCTGGGATTACTCCAAAATTGGAGAAGAAGAACCAAAGCCCGTCTTTGTTTTCACTTTTCAGGTAAGGTACGTTTCTCATCGAAAGACCAAGCGATCTCTCTGTATTACTTTATGAAACACTTAGAATTATTTATTTATATTTTAAACAGAAACTTAACATTTAGAAAACAAACAAAAACAAAACAATAGAAAAAAACCTTATGCTCAACAAACACAACAGATAAAACAAGCTGCCATCTTTGATTCCTTCCGGGATACAAGATGTGTGGCAGACCAAGTAAGGCAGCAACACTTCTCCTCTCATTTGTGTTTTTTAATAGCAGTGTAAATTTGTGAGAGATGGATATTATGCATGCAAATGTATGTCATTTATGAGCTGATATCGAAAATTCACATCCTGTTGAAGATACAACTGATTAGTAATAATTTCAGATTTTACATTCATTCATAAAAATGGTCCCCTAATTAAAACAAAGATGTGTTTTTAATCACACTTTTGACCATGGCATACCTCACGGCATACCAATGATTTTGGAAAACAACATATCATAATACATTATGGTGATATCAAATGACTGGCTGTATATATTCCATTATATATATATTAGCATGTTATCATAACATACAAAAATGTCACATCTAATGTCATATTTTATTCACTTACAAGTAACTCCAAAATACTTCTGAGTGCTGGTCTTCTCCCAGACGCCACTCCTAATTTGTACACATTTAACAATCTTGGGACCAGGTCATCACGTCCTTCAAGAAAAGACTCAACGCTGCCATAATCTAAAGAAACATATATAAAAAAACATTACACAGGCTGAATATGATATTAAATTTGGTACAATTCTGGGGAAACTATATGAATATATAACAACCTATTAAAAATGTAACCCCTTACATACCACTTAATAATGTTAAGGCTGGGAATCATGAATGAGTTTGGTACTGTGATGTTACCCAGCATGCATTGAAGCATGAAGCTTTCTTTTGTTGATCGTCACCATTGTTGAGTTTCATACACTGAATCTTCATGTCTAATTGACTTAACAGCTGTAGTTTTGTTTTAGCATGTTTCATTTGTCTCTGAGAATATGACAGTCAGGACACTTATCTGTAATATCAAAGCACTTTACAAAGTAATAACACAAAACACTCTTTATCAGTGATTCATAATGATTAAATCACCAAATCTCTTTGCTTTTTACCCAAACAAACGGGTTTTAACGCATTGTTTCAATGGTTAAAGATAATTTAAGCTAAAGTCTTAATAGTAAATCACAAGACCCCAACTAAAGCAAACATTGATTACAATTATGGAAGTCTGGTTAAATGTTAACCTTTTTAAAAAAATAAGTTTTAAGTTGACAGAACAGACAGAACTTCAAGTTTCAGTTTTGAGTACAGTTAACTCATTTTTAATCAGTAGATTGTACTGTTCGGGAATACAGTGTGCAAGCTCTACATCAACAGTGTTTTTTCTGGATGTCCTCAATTGCTGGAAGTGGAATCTCTGATCACCGCCCGCTCCAGTGGCTTATGCTCTGCAACAGAGCAGCTCATATTGCGTCCTTTCATGTCAATCACTGCCTGTGGCTGCTTCTCTCAGCAACAGTGGCAAGTTCTTTGACTTTGTAGATTTAAACGCATGTAAACACTGTCTGTTACAGTTCTCCTCCAGGCCACAATGACTGGTTTTCATTAATGGACACGTGTGGATGAGGATTTTGGGATTAACGAGATGGACCCTCAAATGTATGATGACTACTTTATGACGACTAGCCTGAATTTAAAACTCTACTGCTACAACAATTTAATGAATCTGAACATAAGACTGAACATAAGACTTTCATTGGCCTGACATTTCTGACTGTTTGGTTAACAGAACAATGAAGTATAAGATTTACTGTGAAGCCTTATTTTGACCACTTAGTTTAAATTTAAGGTTGACACAACTTGGAGTACATTCTTAAGACAAAGTTATAACATGCTCAAAAAAAGAGCAAAACCCAGGGAAACACAGATCACCATGATGGTGGCTACTTAGAAGATTAAGTAAATAAAACTTAATTGAGTCAAAATAAAAAGGTAACCCCAAAATGTAAGATAAGCAATAATTTTTTCACGGTTTAAAACAACAAAATACCACAATATAAGACATTTGTGCACAGATACATGTGCTCTTAGTTTGTTTGGAAACAACATTTGTAAAGATTATAATTTAAACCATCATCACAAAAATAAGCATGAAAGGACCCCTGTCACACCAACATTTGCATACAGGAGGAGTGCAGATATCCTGGAAAGAGTTTTAGTACACAACACTTTTGTTAACCAAGAGCTTCAGGCAAACTTCATTTGAATGAGGAAGAGAGTCGAACACGTGAACGTTTCTTTTTAAAATAAACTTACATTCAATTTTAGGTGAACTATCCCCTTAAATTTATTCACTTGTAAGACATTTAAAAATATATTAATTGTCATATGAAATGATGAAAACTCAAACTTCTATTAATATATTAATAATGGACTGATGGAATAAAGAGGAATAAAGCAAAGTGAGTCCAGGGAGACGATCTGAGAGCCTCATCATATAAGAATCATCACTTTTTGCTTCTCTGACGTCATTGTTTCGACCCAGAAACAGAAAACACAAATGAGATGAGATAACATCAGATGTTGACATCAATATTTACTTTGATGTTTCAGGGCCACCGGCTGTCACACATTGGGCGTAAGACTCACTCATTTGACTCTGTTGTCACACTCTCACGCCACACATCTGTTTTCACACGCAGGGCCGCTCTTCAATGTGACCTCCTTCCTCAAATATGACCACAGGTCAGTCCGGGGGAAGTCGCATCACAGGCTTCAATATCCCTCTGGAAGCATGAGACCCCCAGTACAGAGACGTTCCCCTTAGTGTGGTCATTGATGCAGCGTTCTCCATCATTGTTTCATTTCTTGATGTTCAATGTTCATCACAGTGGTGTGGTCTAGTTTTTTCTAGTGAGTGTACAGTGTTTTTCCCTTCCAGCCTCACGCTCGCCCGTCCCAGATCAACACCATGAGCACCATCACACTTACTAATGTATATTATATACTGTATATGTGATCAACACCATGAGCACCACACTTACTAATGTATATTATATACTGTATATGTGATCAAGAGCATGAGCACCACCACACTTACTAATGTATATTATATACTGTATATGTGATCAACACCATGAGCACCACCACACTTACTAATGTATATTATATACTGTATATGTGATCAACACCATGAGCACCATCACACTTACTAATGTATATTATATACTGTATATGTGATCAACACCATGAGCACCACACTTACTAATGTATATAATATACTGTACATGTGATCAACACCATGAGCACCACCACACTTACTAATGTATATTATATACTGTATATGTGATCAAGAGCATGAGCACCACACTTACTAATGTATATTATATACTGTATATGTGATCAAGAGCATGAGCACCATCACACTTACTAATGTATATTATATACTGTATATGTGATCAACACCATGAGCACCACCACACATACTAATGTATATTATATACTGTATATGTGATCAACACCATGAGCACCACCACACTTACTAATGCATATTATATACTGTATATGTGATCAACACCATGAGCACCACCACACTTACTAATGTATATTATATACTGTACATGTGATCAACACCATGAGCACCGCCACACTTACTAATGTATATTATATACTGTACATGTGATCAAGAGCATGAGCACAACCACACTTACTAATGTATATTATAAACTGCATATGTGATCAACACCATGAGCACCACCACACTTACTAATGTATATTATATACTGTACATGTGATCAACACCATGAGCACCACACTTACTAATGTATATTATATACTGTATATGTGATCAACACCATGAGCACCACACTTACTAATGTATATTATATACTGTATATGTGATCAAGAGCATGAGCACCACCACACTTACTAATGTATATTATATACTGTATATGTGATCAACACCATGAGCACCACCACACTTACTAATGTATATTATATACTGTATATGTGATCAACACCATGAGCACCATCACACTTACTAATGTATATTATATACTGTATATGTGATCAACACCATGAGCACCACACTTACTAATGTATATAATATACTGTACATGTGATCAACACCATGAGCACCACCACACTTACTAATGTATATTATATACTGTATATGTGATCAAGAGCATGAGCACCACACTTACTAATGTATATTATATACTGTATATGTGATCAAGAGCATGAGCACCATCACACTTACTAATGTATATTATATACTGTATATGTGATCAACACCATGAGCACCACCACACATACTAATGTATATTATATACTGTATATGTGATCAACACCATGATTACCACCACACTTACTAATGCATATTATATACTGTATATGTGATCAACACCATGAGCACCACCACACTTACTAATGTATATTATATACTGTACATGTGATCAACACCATGAGCACCGCCACACTTACTAATGTATATTATATACTGTACATGTGATCAAGAGCATGAGCACAACCACACTTACTAATGTATATTATAAACTGCATATGTGATCAACACCATGAGCACCACCACACTTACTAATGTATATTATATACTGTACATGTGATCAACACCATGAGCACCACACTTACTAATGTATATTATATACTGTATATGTGATCAACACCATGAGCACCACCACACTTAATAATGTATATTATATACTGTATATGTGATCAACACCATGAGCACCACACTTACTAATGTATATTATATACTGTATATGTGATCAACACCATGAGCACCACCACACTTACTAATGTATATTATATACTGTATATGTGATCAACACCATGAGCACCACACTTACTAATGTATATTATATACTGTATATGTGATCAACACCATGAGCACCACACTTACTAATGTATATAATATACTGTATATGTGATCAACACCATGAGCACCATCACACTTACTAATGTATATTATATACTGTATATGTGATCAACACCATGAGCACCACCACACTTACTAATGTATATTATATACTGTATATGTGATCAACACCATGAGCACCACCACACTTACTAATGTATATTATATACTGTATATGTGATCAACACCATGAGCACCACCACACTTACTAATGCATATTATATACTGTATATGTGTTCAAGAGCATGAGCACCACACTTACTAATGTATATTATATACTGTATATGTGATCAACACCATGAGCACAACACACTTAATAATGTATATTATATACTGTATATGTGATCAACACCATGAGCACCACCACACTTACTAATGTATATTATATACTGTATATGTGATCAACACCATGAGCACCACACTTACTAATGTATATTATATACTGTACATGTGATCAACACCATGAGCACCACACTTACTAATGTATATTATATACTGTATATGTGATCAACACCATGAGCACCACCACACTTACTAATGTATATTATATACTGTATATGTGATCAACACCATGAGCACCACACTTACTAATGTATATTATATACTGTATATGTGATCAACACCATGAGCACCACCACACTTACTAATGTATATTATATACTGTATATGTGATCAACACCATGAGCACCACCACACTTACTAATGTATATTATATACTGTACATGTGATCAACACCATGAGCACCATCACACTTACTAATGTATATTATATACTGTATATGTGATCAACACCATGAGCACCATCACACTTACTAATGTATATTATATACTGTATGTGTGATCAAGAGCATGAGCACCACACTTACTAATGTATATTTTATACTGTACATGTGATCAAGAGCATGAGCACAACCACACTTACTAATGTATATTTTATACTGTACATGTGATCAACACCATGAGCACCACACTTACTAATGTATATTATATACTGTATATGTGATCAACACCATGAGCACCAACACACTTACTAATGTATATTATATACTGTATATGTGATCAACACCATGAGCACAACCACACTTACTAATGTATATTATATACTGTATATGTGATCAACACCATGAGCACCACACTTACTAATGTATATTATATACTGTATATGTGATCAACACCATGAGCACCACCACACTTACTAATGTATATTATATACTGTATATGTGATCAAGAGCATGAGCACCACACTTACTAATGTATATTATATACTGTATATGTGATCAACACCATGAGCACCACCACACTTACTAATGTATATTATATACTGTATATGTGATCAACACCATGAGCACAACACACTTACTAATGTATATTATATACTGTATATGTGATCAAGAGCATGAAAGATTTATAGCAAGCAAGATTTTAATAGCAATGACAGCTGGGGGGACTTTCTGGTTTTGTTAATCTGTTTAACTCAGTCAGTGAAGAGTTACATTAGTACATGTATACAATCCCTAAAGCACAGGTCTTATCAGCTGACAATTTTCAAAGCACTTTTGAGATCCATTTGAAAACCAGCTATAAGATCATTTATTTGTGATGAACTATTTAAACAGAAAACCCAACTGATAAAAAATATACTTACATACATTCTGGTCGTTACCATTAAACTACCATTAATGAACCACCATTTTTTAACTCAGCCTAGTTTTCACACACTGGGTCACACTATGAGTACAAGTTGTGACTATTATTGACATTGATAGTTCCCTTTCTGTCAGTCTCTCGACGTTGTGTCGAGAACGACAGATGGGGTTCGCCCTTGAGAACCAATCAGAGGTGGACAATCCTGGGGCCAAAGAGTAAAAGTCCTGCCATATTTTTGTTTCACCCATGAACTTAGCAGCTGATTTCACCAGCGGAGGAACCAAAACATTCCTTTTAAGTCACAAGTCAAATCTCAAGCCCTCAAAGAGTTAATGTTAATGAGATGATTAAGTGAGTAATTTAATGATGATTGAGTGATGAACACCTGCTGTTAACAATCAACATCACTGAAGAAAAGAGAAACACAAGAAGTACAACTGACTTCAGCCACAGCCTTGGATGACATCAGCTGAAAAAAAAAAAAATTCACCATAATTGTGGTCAGTGTTTGCTTTAGTTGTGCTCTTGAGTCGTTCAGTAATAGGTTGTGGGTCTTTTTCTGTCTCTTCTCTCAACCGAATGCTGGTATGTCGTGAGCGCACTGGTGGTCACACAGACTCCCCACTTATGGTTATAAAGCACTTTAGGTGTACAGGAATACACAAGCGAGCGTTATATAAATGGCTTATTTATTCAAAGATACTTGCTAAATTAATTACAATATTTGTTCAATGCTGAATCAAATCTTGAAGGAACAGAATAGTTTGTATTTCTGGTTTAAATCTCTCTAGGTTTATGATCTGCATTTGGATATAAAAACCTCCTAAATCAATGGCACAATACAGCTTCACTATATGGATCAGTCTTTTAGACATGAACATTTATCATATGAACCTCAACAGTGGTGACAATTATAAGTCATACTGCATTGCATGATGGGAGTTTTTCATGCATTGCAGCTTGAAGCATTTTGTTGAGCGTCACCATTGTTGAGCTTCATATGCTGGTTCATGATGTCTGTCTAGAAGTTTTAACTCAGGTACGTGCATTTCTAGGGTTGGCGGGCTACTATCGGTGTTTTATACCCCACTTTTCTTCGATAGCCAGCCCCCTGACAGACCTGATGAAGAAAGGACATCCAGAGAGACTGGACGGCTGAGGCAGAAGCAGTGTTTCGAGCTCTGAAGCAAGCCCTAACCTCGTCACCGGTCCTGTACGCTCCAGATTGCGGCTGCCCTTTTTTTCTCCAGACGGACGCCTCAGACAATGGTCACCCCAGATCAGTCCTCTGGAACACCATGTCTCGTCTCTAGATGGGACGAGAAGATCCTGAGTTGGCTACTCCCCCTCTATGGCGGAGACCATCACCCAAGCTAGGGCCCCATCTACTAGGGGTTTATACGTCTCTAGACGGCGCCTCTTCTCATCCTGGTGTCACTCTCAACGAGAAAGATTCACTGAGGTGCTCGATCAGGATCGTGTTGTCCTCCTTAAGAGACGGGAGACTGATATCTCCCCTCCACACTGAATGTGTATGTAGCCTCTGGGCCCCCCAAGAGCCCCTTGGAGGTTCCGATCTTCCTCACCTGACGAGTAAGATGGCCCTCCTGATGGCGCTCGCTTCCATCAAGAGGGTAGGTGACCTCCAAGCTTTCTCCGTGTCCCCGGAATGCCTTGAATTCGGCCCTGGAAACTCTCACGTTATCTTGAGACCCAGGCCCGGATGCCGGCCCAAAAGTTCTCACTACTCCCTTCCGGGGCTCTCCCCATTGGAAAGGAAGGTATGCCTGCGAAAGTACCTTTCCACCCTCCAGTAGGTTGGGTCAGTTCGCTATCTACCTCTATTCTTACCCAAACATATGGCTAAGAATAGGTGTCTCACCAACCTTCCTTCTTACCCAAACACTGGTTAAGAACCGTCATTCCATCCATCACTAAGCAAGCACCCCCTGAGGGTTGGGCTGGGTAGAGCAGCCTTCCCCCTTAGGCCGGGACACCATATGAACTATCACCACTTTCACTTTATTTCTGTCATACATTCCCTTAAAGAGAAAAATGTCAATTCTGTGATTATTTTCTTTCTCTCGTGATCCCGTGAACCCGTATTACATCTGCACATCATAAAAGATGTCTAGTAAAATTATTTTATTTCAAGTGAATTATAAATGTTTTAAATATATGTATTGAAGAACCACATCACACCAGCCTCCTAATATCTTTTATTCACTGTGTTTTACTGACGCTGACTCATGACTCTGATGTGACACTATGCAAACAAGATGAAAACAGACACCTCATTTATCCTCATTTCAGTTCTGTTTATTATACCAACAGGTGGAAAATATACAAATAAGCAGGATGTAAAATATGAAAATAAGTCTTCCTAGAGAAAAACCCAAATGATGTGAGGTGCTGAAGATCAGATGTAATATAATGACATATAAACACAGAGAGAGAGAGAAACAGCAGCAGATTCAGGAGAGAAACACACAAGAGATGAAAAGTAAGAACTATTTACATTCTCATTTCTATTAATATTATCCTTTTGATATGACTTTGTTTTATAAAAATTGTGATCGTTTTAACTCTTTTTTTTCACATATTTATATAGCATAACAGACACAGTATAACAACCTTTCATATCACATTTATTTCATACATCTTTAATTATACCTTAAACAAGTAACATTCTGTGAATTCTTTTATTATTTATTTAATGTGGTTACCAAATTTTTTACATTTAATGTTTTCAATGTGTTTCTTCCTCAGAAATGGCTCAGACTCTATATTTCAGTCTTCTTGTCATTGGTGAGTTTTTGTTTCTGGTTTTATGTGTGATTTATGTGAATCGATTATGTGTGTCTAATAAAGACTCAAACTCTCTCTTTCAGCTCTCTGTTCATTATCTGAAGGCATTCAGCGCCGCTATCACTATATAAACATTGAGAAGACCTGGACTGAAGCTCAGAGATACTGCAGAGAGAAATACACAGATCTGGCCACAGTCAACAACATCAATGACATGAACGAGCTGAAGAAGACTGTGAATAACAATCTGGAGTTTGTCTGGATTGGACTGAAGAGAACAGATGTTTTTACATGGAAGTGGTCTCTGGGTGATCCTGTGAAATATCTGAACTGGGAAACTGAACCATCAACTGACACAAATAATTGTGCTGTTATGAGAAATGGAAAATGGCGTCAGCAGAAGTGTATTGATAAGCTGGGATTCATCTGCTACAATGGTGAGTGACAGCAAACCTTCACTTCACAAAACATGATCATAAGACAACAATAATAAACATCACAGTTAAGAAACAGAACACATGTGGGTCAGATGAACAGGTTGGAGCTGAACTCTACAGGATTGGACACTTCTGATTTAAACAAATACGCAAAGACAGTCAATGTAACACAGTAACATCATTACATCTGATTCACTTCTCATCTCTGACTTCAGGTGTTTCAAAGGATTTCATTATCTGTCAATCACAGACTTTCCTTCTCAGCTGTGGTGAGTTCTCTGAGTTTCATCATTTACATGTTCACTGATTTAAAGGCCACATAACATGATGAGAAAATAAAGATTTGTCAAACACAATTGTCTGTAATGTTACTTTTATCAACAGATCAGGGAACTATTAAAGTCCTTTCAGCCAATTACGGGCTTACAGACCGACAGACCTGCTCTACTGGAAGACCAGATAACCAGATCTCAAATGTTCAGTGCAGTCTGAACACATCTCTAACGGTGGCCACTCGGTGAGAACAGAAAACATTATTAAAGAGTTATCAGATATTATCACATCATCTTTATATATTTTTGCTGTTTTTTGTATTTATTATCACAGATGTGATGGAGAAACTAATTGTTCTATGGTTGTGAACAATACAGTTTTCACTGATCCTTGTCCTGGAACTCACAAATACCTGAATGTGTCTTATGAGTGTGTTGAAGCACCACCAAGTGAGTTTTACACCCAACTGACACCAGACCTTATAAAACACTACACAAGAGTAAAGTTTAAGTGTATTTTAAGTGTTATTTATTTATTTAGTAAGTATATAAGTAACAGTCTGCTAGTAGTGAACCTGTAGGTGTATTATTTTAATACTACTGGGGACTAAACTGACCTCTTCTAAGTTTATGAAACTAGACTTTTAAGTGTAGTCTAAGTTTAAGTCTGGGGTTTTAACTCAAGTCCTCGGGTCTCCCCACACAGAATCATTTAGACGTCTCCCTATTGAACACATGAACGAGTGAATAAGTCAAATCAGATTCAGTCAATGAGATAATGAAGTGAAGATTGAGTCATTCACAATCACTGAAGAAAACATGAACAATAAGAAGAAAAACCCTCATCGTGTTTAGTGTTTCACAGCAAAGTCCGTGGTGTAAAAATGTACACCCTGGTGTATATATGAATCCATCACTATGGGTGTACAAATTCACACTGAAGAAGAGTCTTTCTGGTGTGAAATGTTAATTTATTCTTGCAATTAATGAATCAATTGAGTTGACTTTACAAGTGATAATTAATCTTTAGTGATGACACCTGCTGTTCATGATCAGAGTCCACTGAAGAAGTGAACAGGAACAGGAAAAAAAGACTGTAGCCACACAGATTCATGTCATATAAATACACAATCAGATATGCTAATAAAACACAGTGGACTTCTTGACTCTTGTTCTCTTATATTAATGTGTTTGTTGGTTAGCTGTGATTGTTTGTTTTATTGTAAATGGAGTCATTTTGTGTTGATGATACACTGGAAGTAGTGTGCTGTTCCCTATCAAAAGCTACACTCGATGCTGCATTTCAAATGCTATGGGAGAACAGTCTTTGTTCGACCGGTTGTGAAGCACGTGTGTCAAACACGGCAATAATTATTTTGGCTTTAAATAACCTCGGCAGGTGACATGGCTAATTACACCCACACCTGCAGGATATAAATACGTGTGAATGCGGACGCCTCATCAGGTTCTTTTGTCTTCAAGGACTTCAAGGTGTGCTTGTGTTGTGAGGGAGAAGTCTCCCTCTTTGTTGTTTTCAAAGCCTTTATTATAAAAGAGATTTTACCAAGATTCTTACACTAGTGACCAAGCACTCTCTGAGTTACTTAGTCTAGTGTAAAAATAAGGCAAAATAAAATAAAACCATGACTGACTCGGATCGGAGATTTGTTTCTCCCTGTGAGAGGATGCTCTCCGATTTCGATAAGCATGAGTTTTGCTTTGAATGCTTGGGGGCTGACCATGCCGCCAAGGGACTTGAGGGAAAGTGTGAACTCTGTGATGGTTTTGGGTTCAGAGTTCTGCGTGCTCGGCTCGCCTTTTTTAAACGAGACAGAGCCACCTCTTCCTAACCCTGTGATTCGCAGTTTGTTTTTGCTGAGGTGCGGGAGACGGATCCGTCTGCTTCTCCCGTAAATTCACTGAACCGCGACTTCCTCGCCTCCGCTTTTGAAGCGTGCCCGGCACTTCTTCTGAGCCGGCGGAGGATGAGGTTTCTCTTGTTTCTGCGGGGTTAGATAGATCCGCCACGAGGCGTTCCTCTCGTGATATTAAAGCGGTTGAGGATCTACTCGGGGCGGTAACCAAGGCAGTCGACAGGCTCAAACTCGACTGGCCGCAGGAACAAGAGGCTCACAAGGGTTCAAAGCTCAACGACAGATATCTGTCGGGTGGCCGGAGGGATGAGCCCCAAAATCGGGCTCTCCCTTTCTTTGAGGATCTCCACGGCGAACTGTCTCGCTCATGGCTCACTCCTCCCGTGTTTTCGTGCCATCGACGACGATTTATTCGACCATCGTTGGCGCGAGGCCACGGGGATACACGCCGATGCCCAGGGTGGAAGAGACGCTGGCTAGCTATCTCTCCCCTGGGACATCGTCGTCCCTGAAAAAGCCTTCTCTTCCCACCAAGCCTTGCAGAGTAACATCTGCGCTGGTGAGAAAGGCTTTTCAGGCAGCGGGTCAGGCTGGTGCTGCACTGCACACCATGGCGGTTTTGCAGGCATACCAGGTTGACCTACTGGATGATGTCAGCACTGGCGGGGTGATTGACGAAGCAGGGTTTTCAGACCTACGCCGCGCCACAGATTTGTCTCCCCGTGCAACCACGCAAACGGCCCGTGCTATCGGCCGTTCCATGGCTGCTTTGGTTACTGTTGAGAGACACCTGTGGTTGAACCTCACGGGCATCAAGGACAGGGACAGAGCCTTCCTCCTTGATGCCCCTATCTCGCCTTCCGGACTGTTTGGAGATGCGGTTAATACCGTTGTCACCAGGTTCCGGGAGGCGAGACGTCACGAGGAGGCATTTGTCAAATATCTACCTCGCTGTGCTCAAGCGTCTGGAGTGTCTGCCACCCACTCCGGACCGGTTCCCCAGTCCCGACCGGGCACACAGTCTACCTGAGGCGTGAGGTCCTCAGGGAGAGTGTGGCGAGTCGAGCCCCCCCTCGCAGAGGCAGGGGAGTGGCCCACCGTGCCCTCAGGCTGCCTCGGGAGGACCAGACCTGAGGCGCTTCATCTCTTCTAACAAGAGATCCTAAAATGTGTGCACGGGACTGTGGGGGTGTGTCCCCCCCGAGGTGGGGTGCATAAAATTCCAAGAGAAATTGGAGGCTCCCATTCGGTACCCTCAAAGGGCCGCTTTGCAATCTCCGCCGTCACTGGGCCTTTCGGGGATAGCGGGCTCAAAAAGAATGCTAGATGTTCGGTTGACTTCTACCATATTTCAGGACGCCATACATCTGGTATACCCCCCCAACGAGAAGTGCCAAAATTGATACGCCTTTCAGAGAAAACCTGGCAGCGTGGAAACTACTGCCAGGTATCTCTCCATGCGATGAAAGAACTGTAGACCAGGGCTGCAGGATAAAATTTGCATATCGCCTTCCGCGAACGGCGTGGTCTTCACGTCCACGCAACCGGAGAGAGCAAATGTGTTGGCACAAGAATTACATGCTATGCTTGTTAAAGGGGCCATAGAACGTGTTCCCCTACCAGACAAAGAATTAGGCTACTAAAGCCGGTATATTTTAGTTCCCAAAAGGGATGGGGGATCAAGATGATTATGTCTTACATTCAGTCCCACGACTGGTTCGTGATGAACGATCTGAAAGATGCATACTTTCATAAATAGATCCTGCCACAACACAGGAAATTCCTGAGGTTCGCTTTCGGGGGCGAAGCTTACCAGTATCGGGTTCTTCCATTTGGCCTTGCCTTGTCATCCCGCACATACACAAAATGCACCCTGCGACTCCAGGGTATCTGCAATTGAAATACATAGACGACTGGGTGAATTTTTGCCTAGTCTTGCGAGTTAGCGCTTCGACATCGGGATGTCATCCGATCTCATCTCAAAGCTCTCGGGTTAAGACTCAACGCCATAAAGAGCGTTCTCACGGAAAATACAATGTATTTAGGGATAATATGGGATTCGACCACTTTCAAAGAGTTTTAGGTCTCATGGTGGCGGCTTCCACGGTGATACCTCTGGGATGCCTGAACAAGAGACCGTTTCAGTTGTGGCTCAAAGCCAGGGGGTTTTATTCAAGGGCCAACCCCCAGAGGCAGACAAGGGTGATGTGCCAGGGGCTTCTCACCCTTACTATGTGGTACAGACCTCGGTTTCTGACTTTAGGTCCCACTCTCGGTCCGTGTAGTCGTCGCAAGGTGCTAACGACAGACCCATCCCTTATGGGTTGGGGTGTGGTCTTAAATGACTGTCCAGCCCAAGGGATCTGGAGAGGTCATCTTCTCGATTGGCACATCAATTGCCTGGAAATGATGGCTGTACTTCTGGCCCTTAAATACATCCTCTGGTAGTTACGAGGCTACCATGTCCTAGTGCGGGGGGACAACCCTTCAGTAGTCTCGTACATAAATCAACAGGGCAGGTTGCGGTATTGCCACCTGAACAAACTGGCCCAGCAAATCCTGCCCTGAGAAGAGGTCAAATTCTTGTCCCTCAGAGCAATTTACATCCCGGGGCATAGGAATGAGGGAGCAGACTTGCTGTCCAGACAAGCTGTGATAAATGGGGAATGGAAACTCCACCCTGAAAAAGTCAAACATATCTGGAAAGATTTTATGAAGCGGATATGGACCTCTTTGCTAAGCAGGAGACGGCACAATGTCCCCTCTACTTCTCTGACTCATCCAGCTCCCCTGGGTCTGGACGTGATGGCTAATACGTGGCCCAGACTTCGTCTTTACACATTTCCTCTGATAGCTCTGCTCCCTGGAGTCCTGGCAAAGGTCTGTCAACAGGGCTCGCGCCTCTTATTGACGGCTCCCCGTTGGCCAACCAGAATCTGGTTCTCAGACCTAGTATCCCTCCTCGACGACTCGCCATGGGCGATCCCAGTCAGGAGAGATCTATTGTCTCAGGCGAAGGGGACAGTGTTTCATCCCTATACTGAGCTCTCGAACCTCCATGCCTGGCTACTTAAGGGCACCAGCTGAGAGATGTCGAGCTTCCGCCTTATGTAGCGGAGACTATTCTAATTGCTTGGCCTCCCTCCACTAGAAGGAGCTATGCCCTAACATGGAGCGATGTTGACAGATGGTGCATGGCACACCATGCAGACCCAATTACTGCCAGATCGTTTAAGTGCTGCATTTTCTGCAAGATAAACTGTCCTCAGGGACAAGCCCCGGTACTCAAGGTTTATGTGGCCGCCATTTCGGCCTGCCACGCCCTGATTGAGGGGGTTTCTGTGGGGAGCACCCTTTAGTCACCCGCTTTATTTGTGGACCGAGGCGGCTGATGCCTCCTTCTAGAGGGACAGTCCTTCCATGGGACTTAGCGACAGTGCTCGAGGGTCAAGTTAGCGCCCCCTTCGAACCTATGGAGTCAGCACCTCTTCTGACCTTTAAAATGTATTTTCTAATGGCAATCACCTCTCTTAAGAGAATCGGAGATTTGCAGGCGCTTTCAACCTCGCCGTTCTGTTTAAATTTTGCACCTGGGATGGTCAAAGCTATACTGCATCCTCACCCGAGTTATTTGCCTAAAGTTCCGTTCACCACTGTGCATCCGGTTATTCTTAAAGGCCTCTTGCCCTCCGCCAATCACAACGCTGGAGCAGGAACGATTACACCTACTGTGTCCAGTACATGCTCTTCAGACTTGCGTCTGCAACGGCTGCAACCAAAAAACAAAATCACATTGGGTGAGGGATGCTATTGCTCTGGCCTATGAGGCGCGCAGTCAAGCTTCACCTCTAGGAGTCAGAGCTTATTCCACAAGGGGGTTTCATCGTCTATGGCCTTAGCAAGAGGTGTCCCCTTGCAGCAAGTGTGTGATGCGGCGGGCTGGTCCTCTCCGCACACATTTTTTTTTCCGTTTTTATAGTCTGGATGTCCATGCCACTCCCGGCTCACGTGTCCTGGAGTCTACATCCCAGAGTCGTGCTTGAGGCCTCCTCTCGGATTGTGCACACACGTCACACAACCTTGGGGGGTCCAGACACTTCCAGTACGTTGCCGTTGGTATTCTCGTTCCCATAGCGTTTGAAACGCAGCATCGAGTGTAGCTTTAAATAGGGAACGTCTCGGGTTACTTGGCTGTAACCCTGTTCCCTGAAAAAGCGGGAACGAGATGCTGCGCCTCAATTCCGCACTATAGGCGTGCCCGGACGTCCTTTCAGACAAAGTTGGAACCTGATGACGCGTCCGAATTCACACGTATTTATAACCGGCAGGTGCGGGTGTAATTAGCCACGTCACCTGCCGAGGTTATTTAAAGCCAAAATAATTTTGGGCGTGTTTGACACTCGTGCTTCACAGCCGGTCGAACAAAGACTGTTCTCCCATAGCGTTTGAAACGCAGCATCTCGCTCCTGCTTTTTCAGGGAACAGGGTTACAGCCAAGTAACCCGAGACATTTTCATCACTGTTTGTAACCTGTGACATCATTCCTCCACTTTCATATTTGTTTTTTTTTCTGGAACCTGAACAAGTTAAGCATTTATCAAGACGTTTAGAAGAAATATGTTTTTGTAGATTGACATCTGAACTGTAAGTGTAATGAGAATGAATGAAAGTCATGAGACTTGAACCTTAATTTTTTTCAACAGACAGCAGTAAATCATACATCATTTATACTTCTAATGCAACATGGAGAGAAGCTCAGAGTTTCTGCAGACAGTATCATACTGATCTGATCAGTGTGAGGAACCAGACTGACAATCAACTGATCCACAACATCATTAATGATCCTCACACATCTGTCTGGATTGGTCTGTTCAGAGGCTTGTGGGAGTGGTCAGATAACACTGACTCCGCCTTCAGATACTGGGACTCTGGTCAACCTGATAATTCTGGTACTGATGCTTGTACAGTGACCAATATGAATAATGAGGGGAAATGGCATGATCTATCTTGCAGTGTCTCTTACACTTTTATGTGTCATGAAGGTGAGTTAATAAAAGTCAATGTGTGTGTTTGACGACAGAAGTTTCTTCATGATGAAACTGATCTCAGTTCAGTCTCAGTGTTTGTGTTTTGTTCTCATGTTCAGTTGTTTGTGTTTATTGTGTGTTCAGATGAGCTGATATTGATCCAGAAGAATCTGAGCTGGACTGAAGCTGTGAGATACTGCAGAGAGAATCATGTGGATCTGGTTTCAGTTGATTCAGAGAAGATTCAGCTCTGGGTGACATCAGTGGTTCATCAGGCCTGGACTGCTGAGGTGTGGCTGGGGTTACACTATTACTGTCTCATGAATCTCTGGATCTGGGTACGAGGAGAGGTCGTCTGCTATCAGAATTGGGCTCCAGGGGTTCAGATTCAACTGAATCACTGCAGCGGTGAACACAGAGCTGGAGCGGTTCAGTCTGGAGGAGATCATAAGTGGATCAGCCTTCCTCGATCTCAAGAACTCAACTTCATCTGCACCAGAAATAAAGAAAATTAAATCATGTGTGTCTGTCACTTTCTGTGATGTAGATCACTTCAGATGATGTAAACAACGCTGGTCCAGAAGAACTTCCAGTCTCAGTTTTTTTAACACAACAAACAGAACATTTATAATCAATAAACCAAAATGTTAAACTAATATCTTTAAGATTTAAATGTGTATATAAGATTTATAAAGAGATGTTATATATAGATTTATATGTATGCATGTTTTATAACTTTTGTTTGATTGTGAAATTATAGCAACATTCCAAATAAAATGTAAAGATTTACAGAGTCACATTGCTGACTGTGGGTAATAAATAAAAACACACTTTTGGAATAATTTGAGCAAAATACTTAGCAATAAGTAGTGATATTAATTATTAATAGACGAGGACATGGTGAATATGTAGCTCCGTATAGTTTACATTTGTTTGTTTGAATCATCTTTATGAAAGTTAAAAAAATATAGATTCCAATATTATATCTGTTTTATCAAAGCTTATTTATAAGAAATAATTGAAAAGGACAAAATTAAGATATGTATCCTAAAGCCATGGAATATTTTTTACAAACTTTTTTGACTTCTTATTGGTTGAACTGTCAACATGTGACCTGTGTTAATGATTTTTTTTTAGTTTGTGCTTTAACTGCTTTACAACAATTCTCTCATAGAGGTTTTAGCTTTCCTATTTGTTTCATTTAAACCGTTTATTCACTCTAGAATGTAATAGGTGGTACATTTGTTCTTCTTTCAAATAAAATTGGTAAAGTCGTTTTGATAAAAGTTTTGAAAACACTGAATTTAGATTTTTTTTTACTTTAATTGCATTTAAGAATCTCACAGACAATATTTCATGTCTCTTTAAGTTAATAATGGAAATGTGACTGCTGTCATCTGTGGTTTTCTTAATACAGTATAGAGCAGCTCTTCCCAAAGTCGGGACTCCAATATGGATCCAGACCCACCTTAGCCTATGATGAAAAAAATAACTTGTACACAAGATGTTCAAAAACAATGTATAATATCAATGAAACTGTATTTGTGTTCTTTTGATTAGGTGATAATATAAAATACAACACAATAAAAACATGATCAAAAATTAAACTTTATCTGTTATCTGTTTCTTCAAATAAACTCTTCATATAGAGTTGATTTGTTTTATTTCAATTTATTTAAAGTTGTTTTAAATGTTTATTAAAAGCAAGTTTTGTAATAATAATTGTACCGGACCTTTGACATTGACAAGAATTCAGAATTCAGACATTTGAATATAAACTTTAAGAACACCTGGTATAGAGGATATTATTGTAAAGTATTGTTAGATTGCACAATATTTGTATTTTTATTTATTTTGTTGCTATGTTTTTGTTTGTTCTTTGTTTTTAAGGAGTGTGCCATGCATCCCCCAGCCAAACAGCTTATGCCCACCTAGACGTCTCTGAACAGACCCCCTCTGGCAGCAGAGGATGCTGGGAATGTGCCGTGGCCGCAGGAAGTTCCTGGCTGCCTCTGTCGCGCTGCTCTTTATTCCGGCCCTCACCTGGATCTATCTGTCATCTGCAAACTTCACCGGTAAGACGACACGCAAAACACATGTCAGTCAAACACACACGTTTAAATAACACTCATCGGTGTTTTGACTTTCCAGTGAAACCTCTGTCACCGCTGGAGCTTCAGTCATCAGGGAGAATTGTCCAATAATGGACTAAAAAAAATTGTTAGGAATCAGTTTTATATGTTTGAAAAAAGCTTTCAGAAACCGTACGATCGCTGGGGGAGTGTATTGAGCACAGAAATACAACGTAATACACCAACTCGTTTTTTGACAAGTGGACCATGTTAAGCATGAGAAGACAGCACGTTTAACATTGTAAAGAAGTCAGAATGCATGGAGGTGTGTCATCGTCACTGATAGTTATTTCAGCTGATTCTACTTCCACTACAGGCTTCTCTTTTGTTGCAATCTAAAGGGCATTTACAAATGAAAATGAATTTATCATGTTAATTACAGTTATTGTGTAAAGGTATTATCTATCTCTCTAACTACCCCCTGATAAAGCAATAAACATGATACTAAATATAAAGTGTATTTATTTATGTGCATCCATGAAGATTACCCAATAAATGTGTAGTGTTACATGCTTTCAGCAAAGTGTTTACTTACCTTTACAAGTACAACATGACCCACAGTACACTTTTTTGAGAATACACTTCTGAAAATGTTGCCAGATGCCTGACGGTCCCCATAGCCTGAGTGAAGCAGTTCATCCCGTCATAAAAATTAAAATGTTCTCCAGTGAGACAATGAAATGAAATGATTTTTGACTCAAGATGGTACGTCACAGCGACATGTTCGTATCTGATTGTGAACACAGGAATGTAATTACATTATGCTATATAAAAAAATGAAATAAATAGTCCAATAATTAAAAAAATTAACTTAATACTATAATTTAACATTATTTGTACATATTAGTTAATTTAGTTACTTATGTTTAATTTGGCATCTTACTGATAATCTACAAATGTAGAGTCGAAGTATTGCTGTTTATTGGATTTCATAATAAAAAAAATGAATGTCTTGCCTTTCATTAAAGAGTTCCACTGAAGAATCCACTGATCAACAGCAATGATCACAAAACAAGGTACACTGTAAAAAGTGCTTCACTCACAAAGTAGGCTTTATTTAATTTAAATGGTTTTAATCTACTTAATTTTATTTGTTTTATACTAAAACGTATCACACTGTAAAAAGTAATACCTAGATCTAACTTATAAAAAGTGAGGCTAGTTGCTGCATTGGACTTTTTAAGTTGAATCAACTTGGAGCCTTTTTTTAAGTATAATAAACACTTTAATATTACTTAATACAAACGCAACAAAATCAAGTTGAGCTAACTAATAGTACCAGTATTCTTCAGTTAGATAAACCTACTTTTATTGGTAGAGGGAACTTATTTATGGGTTGTTACAAGTAACCTGTAATCATTTTATTTAGGTGTTATGAACATTAATTTTTCTTAGTAAAATTAAACTAATCATATGTGAATAAACATTTTAATTGAGTCCTGGCTATAACATCAAAAAATAAATCTTAATGTCTATATTCTTAGCACTACGGTAATTAACTTTACATAAACAGACATTGTCAATGACAATTACAAATTCAATTGAAGAAGAAAAAGATGGGAAGATAGATCGAAGACAATAACATTTATAAAATGTCAACGACTACAAAAGAGGCAATAAATGTGGCCACACACGTACACAAAATATAAAAATATTTGCCCAGAGGAATACAACAACTACAACCTAAAATACAACCCAGCTAACAAAAGTTTGTTATAAGAACGTTCCTTTTAAAATATTCAAAATGTTTAAGATAAATTCCAGCTGACAAAAGTCAACATCATGGTGATCAGTGTTTCCTTGAGTTGGGCTCGTGACCCTTGACATTTACTTTTGAACATAGATGTACTTTTAAGTACATTTTTCAAAGAAATTGAAATGATGCTCTGAGTAATGGTGTTGGTTGGTGGTCAGTGAGATATCTACCATGTTTACATTTAAATAAATTACTGTCCTGCTGATCTTGAAATTACATTAAAACATCTGGGAGTTTGATTACATTTTTCAGTCTCAAAAGCTTTTTTGAAAAAAGAAAATACTCAGAATTTAAACACACAGACATGAAGAATCAGTTTATGAATCTCAACAATGGTGAGAATAAACAAAAGAAAACTTCATGCTGCGATGCATGCTGGGTAACATCATAGCACAAAACTAATTAATAATTCCCAGCATGCATTGCGGTTGATCCGCTAATCTGAGTTAGTTGGTTGTTTCTCACCATTGCTGAGATTCATACATTGATTCTTGATATCTGTGTGATTCTAAAATGTTGTTTGATAAAAATACATCCGTTTTTCACAAATCTTTCTAGATATCTAAAAACAATTTTACAATGTCCTTTCAGGATCTCTAGCATAGCACTCAACCTAAATGAGTACTGAATCAAGCTATAACATCACAGAGGTTTTACCAATACCATTTGTTTAGGTTCATATTTGCTCTGCCGTGACAAGTGCACTTTATGAGCACTTTCAGCAGTTCAAACATACATTTGCTCAGGGGTCAAGATCCCAACTCAAGGAAACACTGATCACCATGACGGTAACTTTCTTAAAACGCTTAAAACATTTTATTACGTATTCAAACATGTGAAAAACCTCTAAGGAACGTTCTTATAACACATTTTTGTTAGCTGGGTTGTATTCCAGGCTGTATTTCAGGTTGTAGTTGTTATGTTTCTATGGGTAAATACTTTTCAGCAGTGACGCTGTTTGTTAACAGCAGATGTTCATCACTAATAAATCAATCATCACTATAATAATAATGAAACTCAATACAAATTCTGTCAAACTGGAGCACAGAAAGGTGTTGGTTTTGGGATAAATCTGGGCCAGAATTGAAATGAACTGTTGTTTATATTTGGTTCAGTTCTGCTTTATTTGTTTTGATGTTTGAAATGTGGCATAGCTTTGGCATGCCTGTGGCCCAAATCTGGAGCGGACCGCACAAGGGCCATCATTCCACGCCATATGTGGGCCAGATGAGTAAAGTATGGGGAGTAAAGTGTGGGCCAGATTTGGGCCGCAAAAATTTGCTATCTGGGTTAGCACAACTTGATTTTGTTGCGTTTGTATTAAGTAATATTAAAGTGTTTATTATACTTAAAAAAGGCTACAAGTTGATTCAACTTAAAAAGTCCAATGCAGCCACTTGCCTCAATTTTTATAAGTTAGATCTAGGTATTACTTTTTACAGTGTACTCAATGAATGAACTTCCTGGATGTGTAAGTCCTTCTACACGGACATGCCTTTCTATTTCTGTGCACAACACAATTGATAAATATAGCAATTTAATGGCCAACATTTCATATGTAACTGGTCCTACTGTAACCGCTGACAGATGCTATCAGTCATTGGCTTCAGCCTCTAAAGGGACGCCAGTTTGTGAGTAGAGTCGGTTACATATATAAGGATATAAGTTCTATTCTAAATAACATCCTGTATAATACAGTCTGTCTTAAAATAGTTTTTGATAAAAGTGTATTTTCTTGCAGTTACTGTATTTGTACTACCCTGTATTTGTTCTGCCCATTGATGAAATCTAATTGTCATGCATTAAGGTGGCTGCCGCCTGCAACTCACTGCTAAACGCACCTTTTTTGGTCAGCCTAGATTATTTACACCTTATCACAAGCAACAATTATTCTCATCCAGAGGTCATGACCACTCCACAGCGATAGATAAACCAATCTTACCTTCTCTAATGTCAGCTTTATATAATCATGCCATGGTTTCCCATGTACACTGGAATAATATTACTGTAATCAGAGTGTGACACTTACCCTATTTAGATTGACCAGACGACCCTTGTGTTGTTCTAAACGGAAAATCACATTAACAGCCTCTCAGATCTAAGTACACTTAAACTAATGCCAAGTTGTTAGCCGGATCTCTTAAATCCTCAGCTGGTGTGCCTGTGCCACCTAGACAGGATTCTAGTCCGTTACTGACCTGAGCAGGGATTTGTGTAACAAGGATGTAACAGGATACAATATAATTCTTATACTGAATACATAACATGAGAATGTGTTTATAAATTCAGAATACTGCAGAACAATTTCAAACATGACAATTTATTAGTCAAGTAAATGTTACAATTCAATTCAATTCAGAGAATACGAAAACAAAACATCAAATCCTCAAAGTCTACGAGTCTAAGACGCATACCTTCACTTAAATACCCAGACCAGAATACCCTTCCTCCATACAACAACAATTTACATTGTAAAGGACTCTGTCCTGGATCTGATCAGGCCAGAAAAGGGCATTTGCATGAAGACACAACCTCAACAGTGAGCAGAATATCTTTAAACCCTCAAATCTATGTTATGATCTGCTCTACTGTTGTGGATATGAGACCATGGTACCAATCGCACTGAGACATTTCAAATGATACCAAATATGGATATGAAGATACTTTGTTCATATAAGATATGGTTTTTGTCAAATCCAGTTCATGGGTGAGCTTTGAATTGCTCTGAGTTCAGTTGGAGAGAGATGAGAGGGGGAGAAGAGAACAGATGTAAAGGTGTGAGTTGGTAATCATCATTCATTGTTACATGCTGTCTGAGATGGAGATGCAAACTCTGTGGGGAGATCATTGTATTGGATGAAGTTCTGTGTTTCCCGGGATATGGTGCCCTTTTGGTGTGGACACCTTGGCACCAGCCTTACACTGGTGTAACATAATTCCGGTCCAAAGTGGCAGAGTTTCCAAGTATTGACTGACTATGTCGATCAAACCAGGGCAATAGTAAGGATTGGGGGGAGCTCTTCCTTGTCTGTCTCTTTCTTGTTGTACCTGAGAGTACATCTTCAAAGCATCTCACAAAAGGGGAGTCATGCCTGATTGTTTTCGGGGTTGTGCCTGTAAGGTCTGCTTCTTCTGTTGGTGTTATTTCAGTTCGGCAATAAAAGACTGATTTTCAATTGCAGTCTTCAGGTTATTTATACTCTCCTGGCAGTTTGTATGTGTGGCCTCAGTAAAAACTGTTCCAATGTCGGTTAGAAGAGCTTTTATCTCATCCAGTGTTGAGGTATTCTGCAGCAGTGCCATGGAGTAAAGGAAGAGGTCCTTTGTTGGCTTTCCACATTTTACTTTAGACACCATACAGGACAGTATTTTTACCATGTGTGCTGCACATATGTGCACAACAGTGAACGAGTCTGTCTCAACCTTTTGAGGATGGAGGTGCTGTCTGAACATTTTACAATCTTCACGTGACAGACAAGTAAGCCAGTGCTGTATTGTAGGTGTGCTCTGGTCAGAAGAGAGCATCTCTGCTACAGCAACAACTAATGTTTCTGAAGTGGATATAACTGGACACCAAAGTGCATAATACAGTACACTTTTGCAGTCTTTAGGTTTGGCCACAACAGTTCCAGTTGCATCGAGGTAGAGGAGAAGTTTGCCTTCTTTCTGGAAGTCTTTCAGAAGCTGGAGTTGATCAACAGACTACATGTGTTTGACAAAGGGTGAAATTGCCACAAACTATATGACCATTGGCATTTCCTGGAGCAACTCGTAAATGGTTCTTCTTCTGTGTCCCATATTTAGAGTTTCTGCACGAGAGCGCCCTCTGGCTTTCAGATGTGGCGGCATTTAACCCTAATACATTGAGAAACTGAGCATATACATGATATATCATCCCGGCGCTGTTTAAGCAGTTTAATTTAATGAATTCGTCATTTTTTTATATTGATTTTTATATTGAACAATATATCCTATGAAAGAAGTTTTTTCACACTATCGGCTAATAGTTTATAAACAGCTGATGATCAGGGCCGATATATATCCTGTCATTCAAAAGAGGACACGAACATGCTAAGAATTTGTTCTATGTATATAAAACATCTAAAGAAACATCTCCAGTTCAATGTTCAATATTAATAGTCATTATATGAATTAATAAAACAAATTTAAGAAATATTAAATTAATCTTCAGAATCAGTATCGGCTGATATCACTGTAAATAATCGCCTGTCAGTATCTGTGGAAGAATTTAGTATTGGTGCTTCAGACCACTTCGTAAGATGTAAATACTGGTCCAGAAGCACGTCCAGTTTCATTTTTATTTATTATTCAATCTTGATAAATATTCTATGAATAAATCTTGAAGATATTTGTTAAACATTTTGATTTGGTTATAAATGGTCTATTGGTTGTATATTGTTCAAACGTTTGTGTAGTGTTAAAAACAGGAACAGGATGTGCTTTAAGACCCTCGTGGCTTACGTTTTCATAAGTGGTCTTTAGGTTTATTTTTATATTTCAGCACAACATAAAAAAACATGCGTAACTAGAACATGTAGGTTTTGCCGTATCGCTATATTCCGTCACATCTGGTGTAGACACGGTGTAAGTGTATATTTATAATGTTGGTCTGTAACGTGTAGTTTTTTTATATTTAGGCATTTATTTGATTTTGGTTAAAAGATATATTTTAATAGTTTTAGTTTTAGGCAACAAAAATGACCCTGACCAGAGATGCACTTCAACAGCCCTTAAATGTTATTCTGTACATTTGCTTTTTAGGTACAGTTCATGAAAACTTATTTTTTTTATGTTTTTTAGCGTTCCTGTTATTGGAAGCACAAGGTGTAAGCAGCGCACAGGTCATGGGTTCTGTCCCATATTTTTTATAATTGTTTTAAAGCGGCGTCTCATGCAAATCATCTCACACACATTTAATGAAGATGCTTCCTCTTGATTGGGTAATACTTGATGTAATCGTTAGTTTGATTGGTTTGTTTAACTGTCCAGTGAGAAGGGGGGGGGAGTAATTTAAAACAATGGCAGATGCGTCTCCAGGTATTCCCCTGACGTGTGACAGCATGCCTCTGGAGAGCAACATTCCTCATTGACAGAGACTCACATAAATCAAAGCTCAGTCAGACAGTTCTTCATACCCCAAGTCTCTCCTGTAGCAGACATGCTAATGACAGAGTGATTATTATCAACAATATTCAGATTAATTGCTAAATAATGTTAATAATGTGACCCAGTCTGTGAAAACCTAGCTGGAGTTATTTTTGTAATTCACTGTTTTCTACATAAAATAAAGAACAGTCTGTGAAAATAATATAAATATATTATATTTATTTAATATTAACTGAATAAAACCATGTCAACAACGGAAAATCATAGTGATAAATAAATGTCTAAAATCAAGAGAATGACGGGATTGATGGTGCGTGTGTTGTGTTGTGTGTTACAGGTGTGATTCTGTTTTCGTGTTGTGTGTTACAGGTGTGATTCTGTTTTTGTGTTGTGTGTTACAGGTGTGATTCTGTTTTTGTGTTGTGTGTTACAGGTGTGATTCTGTTTTTGTGTTGTGTGTAACAGGTGTGATTCTGTTGTTGTGTTGTGTTGTGTTGTGTGTTACAGGTGTGATTCTGTTGTTGTTGGATCGTTTGAGGAAACTGAAGTGGGAGCAGATGTGGAGACTGACAGCGGAGCGAGAGCTCATGAGCATGTTGTCCACATCACTCGCTGATCGGGTAAACACTTTATCTTTAATCTCTGTTCCTCTTCCCGTTCCTACATTTCCTATCACTCTATTTAAATAATATGCAAACTAGTGTTGACGGTTCAAAAAAACTATGACAGCAAGTATCACTAACAGTAAATACAGCTTGTGAGGATGAAGGAGAAATAGGTTTGACTCTGAATCTTTATTAGATGTTTAAAGTTAAAGGGATAGTTCACCAAAAATAAATATTCTGTCATGATCTACTCGCTCTTATGATGTTCCAAATCTGAATAAATGTCTTGTGAAATGAAAAGATATTTGAAAGAATGTCAGTAACCAAACAGATCTCATCCCCCATTTACTGCCATAGTAGCGAAAATAAATACTATGAGAGTAAATGGGGGATGAGATCTGTTTGGTGACCGACATTCTACCAAATATCTTCCTTTGTGTTCATCAGGATAAAAATGAATGAGGTTTGGAACTGTGTGAGGGGGAGTAAATGATGACAGAGGTGAACTGTCCCTTTAAGGTATGTTGGGAAAAGAAAACGATGTTGTTGGTATATATTTCTGTATGTATGTATGTAGGACTGTTATGTCCAATAAAATAATATTGTGTCTGCAGGACATCTTCAACACTGTCATCAAACAGAATCCCTTCCTGGTCCATCAGCTGTCGTGCTTCTGGAACGTTCAGCTGTCAGATCACACGCGCTCTGAGAAGTGCTACAAAGATGTGTCTGATCTCAAGAAACGTTCATACGGCTGTTAACTGCCTTTACACGTATAACACGTATTGAAAATCATTGAGAAAACACATCATACGCCGGTAGAAACACCTCGGTGGACACAGCCCCTAAACCAAGAGATGGGGTAAATTGTCTCTATATAACAAATCCTTTAACAACATTTAAAAGTCATTTTAGAGGGAACAATATTGCATTATAATTAGTTTCTCTACATTAAACGTATTCAATTAATAAAATGTAATTTATTTGTATTATCCGACATTTCGTTTAAAGCCGCCTTTCATGACAATAAACTTTAAAGTTTTAGTTTATTTTAATGTTTCCTTGACATCACAACCAGAGCGAAATCTGAACGGCTCGATTTCTCACATGCTTGCAGGGAAAGGCACACCAAAACAAACTTACTGGGTTCTTATTTTAACGTTTTCTGGGTTGCTGGGAAATATTGCCACTATATTAGTAAAGTCAAAAGATTAGTAAAGTCAATTTTTTTTATATTTGTCTAACATAAAATTACAAGTCCCCATTTAATAGTTTTCAGTTGCATCGGCCATGTCTGTAATATGTAAGTTAAAATTCCCCCACAAATGACCTGCCATATTCTGATGAACACTGAGGTCCTGTGATAATATTGTGTGATTTAGCGGGCTCATACTGTCACGGTTGTTTTCTGTTTTGGTTAGTGTCTGATGTCTTTTATTAGTTCATTTGTCTCTTGCCTGTTTTCACCTGTGCCTCATTTAGTTCATCCCTTGCACCTGTTTATCCCTTGTTATCTGTTCTATTTAAGTTCTCCCCTTGATTGTATTACTTGTCCAGTATTGTTAATGTTTCATGGTGTCTTGTATCTCCTGTGTTCCCGGTCCATTAAAGACCACCCTTTTGTGTACTATGCCGTCTTTGTCTTCCCTGCACGGACCCTGTGACAGAATACTGGACCTTAAAGAAATTATGGATTACCTGCAGCTCAACATTTCTCCAGAGAAATATGTGGAGGAGTTCATTTTACTGAGTCGTGTGTGGATGACCAATCTATCAACGCGTGTATTGTAATGAGGTTTGATGAGGTCTCCCTTCGGTGTCTGTCGCCAGAGTTCAGGGACAGACCCGTAAGGGAGTTTATCCATCTTATCCGGTTGATAATGAGCCCTCGCCTATGTGTGAGCGAGGCTATCGCCAATGGGATCGAGTCTCATTTAGCTCCATTGAATCATGCGCTGAGAGACCCTCACCATAAGCCTGGACACTTCTTCCCTGCATGGACCCCGTGACACATACTGTAAATCTTTTTTCAAGATTTCATCCACAGTGTGCAAATTTCACACAGGGTATAAATAGTGTCCATGATGAATGATCATCAGGTGCAGGTGCAACAACAAAGTACAGGTAAGGGATCGTGGCAAAATATAGTCAATGGGTAAAAACGGAGAAAACTAAACAGGGAAACAGACATAAATGTGACACATGTAACCAAAATGAATTGTATTGCACGGTTAACCACTATAAGAGCCAGCCCAAGCCGAAGCGCTAGCTAAGATAAAGATACTCTGACCAGACTAAATGACTCACACAAGTCACTTATTTCAGAGGAAATGTGAGATATATTTGTAGGGGAGTAGGCGGGGCGAGACCGTGGTTCGAGACCGTTGAGTAATTGTTAATGAGCGCTGGCTGTGCGCTGGTCTTGTATCATGAAGGAGATCGGGAGTATAAGAGAACGAGCGACCGGACCGTCGATGAGAGAGGACCGGGCCTGAACATGTTTTATGTTTGTTTGTATGTTCTTGTGTTCGGCAGTCAACCGTGAGGTGGCTGATAACATTTTACTTCAGTATTTTTTTGTTGTGGTTTGTTTTGTTTGCCGGCTGTTATTATTTTTATTAAAACTATATTTAAATGTCTTCCGGTTCCTGTCTCATTTCTTCCTGTTATTGAACCTTTCTACAATATCCAACAGCAGACCCGCAGCCACACATTTTAAAACACGATCCAGACCGCCAGTCTCAGGCCGAAACCATAAATGGTTTAGTGCAGATCGTGCTACTGAAAGTTTTTGTATTATGTACTAAGTACAATATCTGAAAACGCTAGAAAATAAATAACCTAGATTTGTTTTGTAGTTATTTGCATAGTGCTTTCTATTTTACTAGATCAAATATTAATTTAGTTTTCATTATATCTACATAATTAATATCTGTTCATTTTGAAACCAACACTTAGGCACAAAGTGTACTTTTTATACATTATTTTTCAGGATTCAAATGAATACAAAATAAAGTCTCACATTACTTATATGAACAAAGATTTCAACAAAACACACTCAAACAGAACATATTTTACACATTTTAATAGATGTATATGTGAATATTTGCAACAGGAATAACCATATAAACGCCGCATTTTAGGTTCTGTTTATTATGACGACAGTAAGACTGGTGGAAAATATACAAATAAGAAGGAAATGAAATTTGAAACGAGACTTCCTACAGAAAACCCAAATGATGTGAGTTGCTGAAGATCAGATGTAATATAATGACATATAAACACACAGAGAGAGAGAAACAGCAGCAGATTCAGGAGAGAAACACACAAGAGATGAAAAGTAAGAACTATTTACATTCTCATTTCTATTAATATTATCCTTTTGATATGACTCTCTTTTATAAACATTGTATCTAAAAATAACTTCTAATGAAACTTTATCAAGAAACTGACTTTCTGTAGAAATACACTAAGTGATGGAAATGTTGACTTTTAACTTCATTGACATTTATAGATTTAAACTTTTATGTCATACTCACAGAATGATTTGATTTCAAATTTGGCAATTTATTTTGTTTCTGACACCAAACTTGTGAACAAACAGAAGTTTAACATTTGAGCTTTTCAATGTGTTTCTTCCTCAGAAATGGCTCAGATTCTATATTTCAGTCTTCTTGTCATTGGTGAGTTTGTGTTTCTGCTTTTATGTTTGATTTAAATGTCAGGAGAATTGACACCAGAGTTATCCGTCTGTCTATTAATAACTGTTCTATTGAAGAAAAAGAGGCATTCTGTAATAAGTACTTATTACAGCAAGCAACCATTGAATCAATGATAAAAAAATTGATTTGTCAATGTTAACGGCATTGAATCAATATCACTTTTGCACTCAATATTATTGTTGATAAAATGTTGAGATTTCCACAAACCATCATTATAGTGATCAGTGTTTTAATATTAGGTGTTCATTGGCGATCCATGTATATTGAAATACGTTTGTTGTGGAAAAGAGAACTAGGATCCAGTGGGATCATATGATGGTGATGATTTTGTAATCATGAATCATGAATTTAGAAATTACAAAAAAATGTGAGAATGAGAACACAATTTAGTGATAAAATATTAGTTAATAATAAATATATAATAAGAAACTGCTTTGCTTTCATAACTAATAAAAAGGTTCCAGTTCATCCGTTTTCTACCGCTTATCCGAACTACCTCGGGTCACGGGGAGCCTGCGCCTATCTCAGGAGTCTTTGGGCATCAAGGCAGGATACACCCTGGATGGAGTGCCAACCCATCGCAGGGCACACACACTCACTCATTCACTCACGCACTCACACCCTACAGACAATTTTTCCAGAGATGCCAATCAACCTACCATGCATGTCTTTGGACCAGGGGAGGAAACCGGAGTACCCGGAGGAAACCCCCGAGGCACGGGGAGAACATGCAAACTCCACACACACACAAGTCGGAAGCGGGAATCGAGCCCCCAACCCTGTAGGTGTGAGGCGAACGTGCTAACCACTAAGCCACCGTGCCCCCCGGTTCCAGTTCATTCATTTAAAATTACTTTAGTAAAATAAACAGGACACTTTGTTGACACACGTAGACATCAACAGTCATCATATAAACCTCATCAATGCTGACAATCATCAAAATAATTCAGATCAACAGATCAACTGAAGTGCTTGCTGCGCCACCCAACCCATCCCCCCCCCACCGCACATTAAATGAACATGATAGTAAACATCTGGGTGACGTGTCCATTTGTTTACATGACATGGTTAGATTCAGATGGTAAACATCATATTAATTTCCAATTCAGAGATAATCACCATATTTGATCATGAAACCGTTATATATCTTAAATATTATGTTAATCAGATAATATTATTTATTAATAATATTATTAGACAAGATACGTAGATGCGTTGAGACAGCTTTACGCTACACTTTAATAAATCACATTCTGAACAGCAAGTGAGGTCTAAACAACCCAGCACATCAACAACCGGAACACCACAACTAAACTAACTCCTCACTCCCTTAAAGGTACAGTACCTTTGTGAATGTCTCTTCAGTAATACTTGCGGTTCGCCATAATAGTAGGAAATGATCAATCTAGTTACGACTGTTTCCCAAACCATAGTAATTCTGTCGAAGATCAATCGTTTGAATCAAGTTGGTTCAGTAATCTAGTTGATGACGTCACACATGTGTTGGAGTAATGACGTCTACTAATAAATACATTCAGATCGAATTAATGTCAAATTATTGCTGTAACAGCACTTTTGTTATCTTATTTTTGTTATCTCTTGTTTTATTTCACGATATTTCATTCATTCATAAGTTTTCTCCTATGTCACTCCGCCCAGGGATTCCCCAGGGTCCTAGAGCACGCAGGATCAAGCACACTTAAAAAAAGTGCTTTTTTCTTAACAAACTAAAAGATGTCAAATTGACTTTGTATATATTTCGATTGATGGATATAGAATGTACTGCATGTTGCTTGCTTGCTTTAATTAAAAGCTTGATGCATGTAAGTCTACATGTCATAATGAAGGATCTAAGCTTCTAACCACAGCTGTAGACCAGTAGTTCCACCCACACAACTTTACGATGCTGCTTGCGATTGGTCGTCGGAACGATTGTTTCAGAAAACATTTGAATCATCGAACTATACTGAAACGACAGAGCTTTTGGGAGACGCACCCCAGATCTCCTTCCCCATTTGCTGACATTCTTCCAACTATCTTCCTTTGTATTTAGCAGAACAAAGAAATGTAAGGTTTAGAGTAATCTGGGGGTGAGTAAATAATAACAGAATTGTCCCTTTAAGAGCAGTTGTTAAGTGATTTCACATTGATGACATCACATCTAAGAAATAACCATCATCACTTGATCCCACTGGATTTTTTCTTCATTTATTTTTTTCAATATAAAATGTTATTGATTCAGTTTTTATCATTGATTCAATGGTTTTCAACAGTTTTCTTGCTATCAGTGTTACCTGCAAGTTTGTAAGTAATCCTGAAGATCTTGATGAGTTTGTTTAGCTAAACTCTGCAGGAAATTGGATCAAGAGGTCCAGAGTTGCGGAGCCCCGATTTAAACAATCATGAAAAAATAGAAGTTTTACTATTCAACACTTACTAGAAAAAGCAAATAAGCCCAAATCAACCTTCTTCAAAACATCTGTTTATGTCAATACAAATATACATCATTGACTTCTATGATTAGGGTCTGTTCTACCACACCACAAAAAGAAATATCACAAAAAAATGAGTGGTTAATTTAACTCATTGTTGGATCAGAAACTGGGTTAAATTAACCTGGAAATGTTTATATTTGACCCCCCAGTCAACACATGAGGTAACGCGATGATCACAGTGATGTCACTCCACTCTGACATTGTTACAGTGTGAGTTATATGTGAATTCATTTTTATTAGACGCCATTATGGTGATGCTGGACTCTTCCCCCTTAACTTTTAGCTACTAGTTTTACTTTGCCTGTTGTCATTGCCGCTTTATGAATCACAACTTTTATGGCAAAGACTGTAATGTACCAGCATTGACAATACTGATCTCATGTAGATATTTTAGTCTGGTTATCATTTTTACATATTTACAAGCTTGAGGCTGAGCACTGTTGGGCAAATGAGAAATTTGGAAGGATTTATTTCTGAGTTTTATTAGAAATTAAAACTATTATATAATAGACTCAGTGTATGAACCTCAACATTGGTAAGAATCAACTGAGAAGCTTCATGCTGCAATGCATGCTGGGAGTCATGAATGAGTTTCTATGATGTGACCCAGCATGCACTGCAGCATGAAGTTTTCATTCTGCTGTTTGTCACCGTCATTGAGTTTAATATGCTGATTCTTGATTCTATGTGTGTTTCTCAAAGCTCTCTTCAGACTTTATAGCAAAGTTAAAGCGGCTCTAACACACGGGTTTCTGCCAATCTCATATTAATCTTGAGTACTTATAGAGTAGTATTGCATACTTCGTATCTTTAAAGACTATTTAGTTTGATCACATTTATAAAAGATAGATACAGCTTTACGATTGTTTCTGAAAACACACGACGCGTGTCAGGGAGAGGGGTAGGCTGAACTAAAGCATGTGCGCACCCATTGTCAACAAAACACAGACATCAGTTCACTCCGTTTTATATGTTCGAAAAAAGCTTTCAGAAACCGTACGATCGCTGGGGCAGTGTATCGAGCACAGAAATGCAGCGTAATACGCCAACTTGTATTTTGACAAGTTGACCACGTTAAGCATGAGAAGACAGCACGTTTAACATTGTAAAGAAGTCAGAATGCATGACACATCGTTGCCCGACTGCTTTTAAGAAATCCTTCCAAAAGTCTCGTCTGCTTTACACTGCTCATCCTCAAAACTTTAAAATATGTAAAAATGATAAAGACTAAAAATTTAAATTAAACATGAGATCAGTGGATCATTATCACTGGACAGTATTCTCGGAGTGGTTGCACTGCAGTTTTGTCCTCGCCATACAAGTGATTCACAAAGCTGCAATGTCAGCAGGCAAAGTAAATCTATTATCTAAAAGTTAAGGGTGAAGAATGCAGCAAAAGCAAACACTCTTCACCATAATAGTGACTAAACAAAATAAATTCACATTGAGCTCACATATTACTCACACTGACACAGTATGAGAATGGTGTGACATCACTGTGATCATCGCGTGACCTCACGTGTTGACTGGGAAGTGTATGATGCAGAGTTACTATTGCTGATGGTGGAATATAGATTAAAATAGAATTGAATAGATTAGAGATTGAAATCTAACAGATCAGAATATTTTGCACAAATTTAAATTGGGTAAATAAGTAATCAGTAATCATTGAGCCTGCAATCATTTATCTTATCTTACTGCATGAGATTGACTTATTTTCTTGTTTTCTCCAACATTTTTATTGTGCAAGTCTGACGAGTTATAAAATGTGATTTGATTCTGAATCGCCGACTCAAGCGCTCATCTCTGTGAGACACTAACAGACTAAAATCTGTCAGAATCTTCTTCTTCAATACAAACTCTGTGTCAGTAAATGATGATTGTGTGGTGTCAGCACACTCCTGCTTAGATCAGCTCTGAGTGAATGTGTAAAAACTCTCTCTTTCAGCTCTCTGTTCATTATCTGAAGGCATTCAGCGCCGCTATCACTATATAAACATTAATAAGACCTGGACTGAAGCTCAGAGATACTGCAGAGAGAAATACACAGATCTGGCCACAGTCAACAACATCAATGACATGAACGAGCTGAAGAAGACTGTGAATAACAAACCGATGTATGTCTGGATTGGACTGAAGAGAACAGATGTTTATAAATGGAGGTGGTCTCTGGGTGATCCTGTGAAATATCTGAACTGGGAAACTGAACCATCAAATGATACAAATAATTGTGCTGTTATGAGAAATGGAAAATGGCATCAGCAGAAGTGTAACGATAAGCTGGGATTCATCTGCTACAATGGTGAGTGACAGCAAACCTTCACTTCACAAAACATGATCATAAGACAACAATAATAAACATCACAGTTAAGAAACAGAACACATGTGGGTCAGATGAACAGGTTGGAGCTGAACTCTACAGGATTGGACACTTCTGATTTAAACAAATACACAAAGACAGTCAATGTAACACAGTAGCATCATTACATCTGATTCACTTCTCATCTCTGACTTCAGGTGTTTCAAAGGATTTCATTATCTGTCAATCACAGACTTTCCTTCTCAGCTGTGGTGAGTTCTCTGAGTTTCATCATTTACATGTTCACTGATTTAAAGGCCACATAACATGATGAGAAAATAAAGATTTGTCAAACACAATTGTCTGTAATGTGACTTTTTATCAACAGATCAGGGAACTATTAAAGTCCTTTCAGCCAATTATGGGCATACAAACCGACAGACCTGCTCTACTGGAAGACCAGATAACCAGATCTCAAATGTTCAGTGCAGTCTGAACACATCTCTAAGTGCGGTGGCCACTCGGTGAGAACAGAAACATTATTAAAGAGCTATCAGATATTATCACATCATCTTTATATATTTTTTCTGTTTTTTGTATTTATTATCACAGATGTGATGGAGAAACTAATTGTTCTATGGTTGTGAACAATGCAGTTTTCACTGATCCTTGTCCTGGAACTCACAAAAACCTGAATGTGTCTTATGAGTGTGTTGAAGCACCACCAAGTGAGTTTTACACCCAACTGACACCAAACCTTATAAAACACTTTACAGTGTAAAGTTTAAGTGCATTTTAAGTGTTATTTATTTATTTAGTAAGTATATAATTAACAGTCTGCTAGTAGTGAACCTGTATGTGTATTATTTTAATACTGCTGGGGACTAAACTGACCTCTTCTAACTTTATGAAAGTAGACTTTTAAGTGTAGTCTTAGTTTAAGTCTGGGGTTTTAACTCCAGTCCTCGGACCTCCCCGCACAGAATGATTTAGACGTCTCCCTATTGAACACATGAACAAGTGAATGAGATAATGTAGTGATAATTGATCATAAATGATGGACACCTGCTGGTAACAAACACAATCACTAAAGAAACCATTAACAATAAGAATAAAAACCATAATAGTGTTGAGTGTTTCCTCTGGTGTGGCTCTTTCCCTTGATGTATAGTGTTACATTTTTTTGCTAGTTGAAATAGTGTGTTTCTGAAGCAGATTTATAAGAGCCTGACAAAAGACTAAATTATTTTGTCCTGGTGTTGGTAACAAATGTTGGTTGATTTTTGGTGTGTCTCGACTTTTGTCAGACTTAAATCCCCCTTATTTGTATCTGTGATATAACAGTTTTTTAAGAACGCTTCAGAAATCTAAGAGATTAAAACGTTTTACTGAATCTTCCAGACATCAACAGTGGTGACAAAAGTAAAGTTGAGTTGTATCTTTTCTTCATCGCATGCATGCGGGGAGTCATGGATGAGTTCGGTCCTATGCTGTTACCCACAATGCATTGGAGCGTGAAGCTTGTCATTAACAGATTCTAGATGTCTGAATGATTCTGGTAACACTTTTTTTTGTAATATTAAAAACCTACTTTTAGCTAAAAAGTCTCCCACTGCACTTACCACTAGCAGGAAGAGGGCCGAATTATTGTATCTTTTGTTTGGCTGTGTCACGGTGTCATGTCAAAGATTTGTTTATGGTTTTTTAGCACCACCTTTTTGAAGTTTGGTGTAACTACAGAATATATCGATAACTGTGAGCTAATTTCTAAGTGGCTACATCAATTCATGTGACAACCTCATCTTTGATGACTACGGTATTGGAGACACCATCTTTGAGAAGTCGAAGGATGATGACAAAGTTGGATTGTCTATTGAAGACAGGCACTTTGTAGACATCATGGAAAGAGAGATGTTTATGGACGAGAGCAACAGCTGGGTCGCACCACTTCCATTCAGGAGACCTCGTCAGCGACTCCCAAATAAAACTGCTGCGCTCACTGGAGAGAAAACCTGAGATGAAGTCAGATTTAACTACCATCATGCAGAACATCTTTGATCGTGATCATGCTGAGGCAGCCCCTCCTCTTTGAGAAGGTCAGGAATGCTTTTGTTTACCTACCTTTGGTGTGTACCACCCACAGAAGCCTGGTCAGATCAGAGTTGTCCTCGTCTCAAAGGAGTTGGTGGCACTAACGTTTCACAGCTTCATCGTGAAAAAGGAAGATTTCCTTCGTTTCCTCTGGTTCAAGGAAAATGACACCAGCCAAGCGATCTTCGAATACCGCATGAAGGTACACGTGTTCAGAAATAGTCCATCTCCTGCTGTAGCCATTCATGGTCTCCGACAAGCAGTGGCTTACGGTGAAGAGGAGTTTGGAGCAGACGCCAAGCACTTCGTAGAGAGAGAATTCTATGTCGACGATGGACTCTTTTCAACGTCTACAGCAGCGGAAGCAATCGACCTGTTGACACATACGAAGGAGAAGCTAGCTATTTCAAATTTGAGAATGCACAAGTTTGCTTTTAATACCAGGGAAGTAATGGACGCCTTCCCAATTGAAGATCATGCTAAGGGACTCAAGGATCTCAACTTGGAGGCTGACCCTACGCCCATCCAACGTAGTATCGGACTTAGTTGGGATGTGAAGAGAGACATATTCACCTTTTATGCTACCAACATCAAGAAACCCTTTATTCGTAGAGGAATACTCGCTACTGTCAATAGCCTCTTCGACCCACTTGGTTTCGTTGCCCCTATCATCATTGAAGGGAAATTCTTTTTACGGGAACTTTCAGACGAGGCTCTTGACTGTGACTCTCCTCCCCCAGAAGAAAAGGAAGAAACTAGGAATACGTGGAGGAAATCTCTGCATGATCTTAAACAGTTGGAGATTCCCAGACCATATGTCCATACTACCTTATCTACAGCTCTGAGAAAGGAACTTCACATTTTCTCAGATGCCTCTGTCAGAGCATGCAGCAGTGGCATATCTGCGTGTAATCAATGAAGAAGGATCGTGTCACGTTTGTCCTAGGGAAAGCAAAGTTGGCTCCACAAGCTGCTCATACTATTCCCAGGTTGGAATTAGGAGCAGCGTTTCTAGCTGCAGAGCTAACAGAGACCATCAGGAATGAGCTGGATTTCCCTTTGGATGCAGTTTTATACGGATAGCAGAGTTGTCTTAGGATACATTTATAACCAAACAAGGCGCATCTACGTATATGTGGCAAACAGAGTGCAGCATATCCGCAAAGTGTCAAGCCCTTAACAATGGCACTACCTCTCTACAAAGCATAACCTGATAGACCATGCCACTCGATCCGTTTCAGCAGCACTGTTGAACACGACTAACTGGGTTACAGAATCCACCACTTGAAGAGAAATAATTCAACCTCCTCGGACCAGAAATGGACGCAGAAGTTCGTCCTCTTGTCAAGGTCCTATCTACTGATGAATCTCATCTTGAATGTCAACGTTTCGAGAGATTCTCTTCTTGGACATCGTTAGTCAGAGCTAAAGCTTCTCTCATACATGTCGCCCGGATTTATAAGTCATCTGGGCCCAGTTTTTCAAAAGTGATCCACTGGGATTTCGGATGGCAGATTGGATCAAATTTTGGAAATGGATTTTTCAAAAATAAAAGAGGGATTCCGAAATAAAATCAGAACATGTAATCCGATTTTACATGTGATCTAGATCAAACCTGCCCTCTGAGTTTTTCAAAACTTTAAACTCGGTTTGGGATCATTTGATAAAAAAATAGGATAATCGTGATCCCATAAGAAGGATGGATTCAGTTGTGATTTTTCGAACCAAATAACATCAGAGAGGTTATTTTAAGTGAATGATCACAAAATGAATGTTTACTGATGATATATACATCAAATAACAATCCTCAGCTACAAACCAGGATGGTGACGGTTATGAGTTGCTTTTGAAACGGGAAACCGAAAGAGCAAAAGTACAAATTGAACTGGGTAAAGAACAAATTATGCTTACCCAATTGCAGCAGAAAAAAATGCAGATGGAGATACATCTCCTAAAGGCAGGGATGGAAAGAGGTGGTATCTGTCCTGTAGATGATTTTTGACTATTGGATAGTATTGTTTTTGTTTTGTTATTTAACATTATAACAAAATAAGGAATGTAAAATGTTTCTGTTTATTACAGTATTTCTGTTTCTCACAATTAAAACAAACAATGGCTATTTGTGGCAACCGGTATTTTGCCTACCTGTTGTTCTTTACTAAGCCAGTAGGCTACAGTGTTGGTTCTGTTTAAGGCTCTGGTAAACAGATCATGGCACTGTTGTTCTAAACCTCATACTGTGGAAGAGTTGTTACAAGCAGCGGAAGTCGTTATCAAGAGCAAACAAAAGAGAGCTTTCCAAGAGGAACTTGCCTGCATTACAAAGGGAAACGACATTCCCAGAGGCAGTGTCCTGAGAAAACTGAACCTGTAAGTAGATGGTAGGGGCCTTCTTAGGATAGGAGGTTGACTTAAGAATGCAGTTCTGGATCTCAAAGAGAAGTTTCCTTTGATCATTCCAGGATACAGTCACACTGCAAAACTACTGGTGAAGTATTACCATGAACGATTCAAGCATCAGGGTCGTGTGTTCACTGTATCCGCTATCCGCAATGAAGGGTACTGGATTGACAAACAAAAGATGGGCTGTTCTTTTCACTTGTATGAGTACTCGTGCCATACACATTGAGGTGATTGATTGCATGGATTCATCCACTTTTATAAATGCCTTGAGAAGGTTCTTTGCTCTGCAAGGGCCCGCGAAGCAAATTCGCTCGAACTGCGGGACCAATTTCATAGGAGCCTGCAAAGAGCTGGAAATTGTGTTAACCGATTCTCAGCAACCTAATGTGAGGAGGTACCTGAGTAGTGAAGGTTGTTCATGGGTCTTCAATCCACCTCATGCATCCCACATGGGAGGAGCCTGGGAGCGGATGATAGGAGTCTCCAGGTGCATACTGGATTCCATGCTCCAGCAGATCAGTCCTTCCTGGTTGACGGACAAAATGTTGTCCACTCTGATGGCAGAGGTTACAGGAATTGTCAATTTAAGACCTCTTGTTCCTAATTCTACAGACCCAGACTCACCTTTCTTGTTGACTCCAAATATACTTCTAACACAAAAGGATCATTCACACTTCACACCTCAAGGCGACTTCAAGGAAACCAATATCCACGGACAGAAAATGGAGACGGGTGCAGCACCTTGCTAACACTTTCTGGAACAGATGGAGGTGAGAATACCTTGCAACGCTACAAAGTCGCAGTAAATGACAAGAGGACGGAGAAACCTAAGAGAGGGCAATGTAGTCCTTCTTAAGGAAGCCCAGTGCAATGAATTGCCCATGGCTCTAGTAACTAAGATTTTCACCAGCAGTGATGGGAAAGTGAGAACGGTTGAATTAAGAGTTGCAAAAGATGGGATAATCAAAACATTCCTCAGACCTATATCAGAGACTGTTCTACTTATGCCAACAGAGGACTAATGTTTATGGGGTTTGTTAACATTCCCTTTGTTTAGATTAGGTATAAAGTGGAAGTAACCGTACAGTTCCGGTTTCTTTCCATGCGGTTAGCAGAGAAGCTCTATCTCTTTACGTTTGTGCCTTGGAATGGCTTTGCCTGTAAGTTATTTTTAGTGTTCATATGAATGCATGCATATATATGTAATTCATAAGTTGAGTTTAAAAGAACACTGTAATCAATGTGAATTTAGTCATGTATGTTTGTGAACATTCTATAACAAGACATTTGTAATCTTTGTATGTTACAGTTTAACAAAAAAAGAGAAAGGAAAGAACATAACAGTAAAAGCTCTCAACCTTACTTCTGCGTCTGACTTTTTCTGACACCTGTTAGCTATCTGTAGGTTTGGGTAGACAAAACGCATATCTGGTACAGAGTACAAGGTTAAGAGCCCCACTAAAAGAAAAACTAAACACTATTATGGATTTGTTCTTATTGATGATGTTTTCTTCAGCGATTGTGTTTGTTACCAGCAGGTGTTCATCATGAATGACTTAATCATCACTTCATTATCTAAATTAACTTGTTCATGTGTTCAATAGGGAGACATCTAAAATATTCTGTCATGGTGGGCCCTGAGGACTGGAGTTGAGAACCACTGATTTAGATGTCTCCCTATTGAACACATGAACGAGTGAATAAGTCAAATCAGATTCAGTCAATGAGATAATGAAGTGGAGATTGAGTCATTCACAATTACTGAAGAAAACATGAACAATAGGAAGAAAAACCCTCATCGTGTTTAGTGTTTCCTTCAGTGGACCTCTTGACTCTTGTTCTCTTATATTAATGTGTTTGTTGGTTAGTTGTGATTGTTTGTTTTATTGTAAATGGAGTCAGTTTGTGTTGATGATACACTGGAAGTACTGTGCTGTTTTCATCACTGTTTGTAACCTGTGACATCCCTCCCCCACTTTCATGTGTTTTTTGTTCTGGCACCTGAACAAGTGAAGCATTTATCAAGACTTATAGAAGAAATATGTTTGTGTAGATTGACATCTGAACTGTAAGTGTAATGAGAATGAATGAAAATCATGAGACTTGAATCTTTATTTTCTTCAACAGACAGCAGTAAATCATACATCATTAATACTTCTAATACAACATGGAGTGAAGCTCAGAGTTTCTGCAGACAGTATCATACTGATCTGATCAGTGTGAGGAACCAGACTGACAATCAACTGATCCACAACATCATTAATGATCATTACACATCTGTCTGGATTGGTCTGTTCAGAGACTGGTGGGAGTGGTCAGATAACACTGACTCCGCCTTCAGATACTGGGACTCTGTTCAACCTGATAATCAAGGTGGTTCTGAAGATTGTATAGTGGCGAAAATGACTCATGAGGGGAAATGGCATGACATATCTTGCAGTGACTCTTACACTTTTGTGTGTCATGAAGGTAAGTTGATAAAAGTCAATGTGTGTTTCTTCATGATGAAACTGATCTCAGTTCAGTCTCAGTGTTTGTGTTTTGTTCTCATGTTCAGTTGTTTGTGTTTATTGTGTGTTCAGTTGAGCTGATATTGATCCAGAAGAATCTGAGCTGGACTGAAGCTGTGAGATACTGCAGAGAGAATCATGTGGATCTGGTTTCAGTTGATTCACAGGAGATTCAGCTCATGGTGACTGAAGTTCTTCATCAGGCCTGGACTGCTGAGGTGTGGCTGGGGTTACACTATTACTGTCTCATGAATCTCTGGATCTGGGTACGAGGAGAGGTCGTCTGCTATCAGAATTGGGCTCCATGGGTTCAGATTCAACTGAATCACTGCAGCGGTGAACACAGAGCTGGAGCGGTTCAGTCTGGAGGAGATCATAAGTGGATCAGCCTTCCTCGATCTCAAGAACTCAACTTCATCTGCACCAGAAATAAAGAAAATTAAATCATGTGTGTCTGTCACTTTCTGTGATGTAGATCACTTCAGATGATGTAAACAACGCTGGTGCAGAAGAACTTCCAGTCTCAGTTTTTTAACACAACAAACAGAACATTTATAATCAATAAACCAAAATGTTAAACTAATATCTTTAAGATTTAAATGTGTATATAAGATTTATAAAGAGACAAATAAAAAGGGAAAAATGAATGCCTCTGGACCAGTGTTTACATTACTGACATTTATTTGTGGATGTCAAGATGATGACATGAGTTTAATAACAGATTATAGTGATGTGTGTGTTTACTGCTTTAGGTCTTTCATCTCATTGTGTTATTTTATCACTTTCTCATATTTATAAATGTCTGCTTGATCTCTGACACAGAATGTTCTGGATGTGAAATGAAATCTGGTGAAGGGGACTTTTATTCTGTATGTATTTGCATCAGTTCAAATAAACTCCTAACGTTTAACTTCATCTGCATTTTTTTTAAGTTCTTTATGTTTATATATGATATGAAAGTGCCTAGATACTGTCTACGTAAATTTAGCAAAATAGACTGGAATTAACTGAAATAATTTGGTTTTATACACATAAATTCAGAAAAAAAGAATAAGCCTCCGTGGAAACAGAAACAACTCAGTAAAGTGAACATTATATTATGTAGTCAAAAAATAAACCATAATAAACTCTAAAAATGCTTTTATTGAGTATAGTTTTAAAAGCAATCAAATGTTTATTTGTTTTATTCAGTAGAGTTTATCATCAAAGTCTGTTTGATCTCAAGGAGGAAGTAAAACTGTAAATCCCTGACCCCATGTGGCCAAAAAGACAATAGTGTGTTTGTTTTTCTAGTAACATGAATAAATATTTAACTGTATTGATTTGACATATGTATTGTAGCGATTTTAGCTGCATCTCAAATTAAGGATGAGTTTACTCAACAAATAAGATTCTCCACCAGATCTATCAAGATCAAACATATATGAAATTAGTTATTAAAAACGTCAATTTCAGTCAAGGAATTATTTTAGCTCAAAGGAAAATATGTATGATAATCGTCATTACACATACATATTTTACAATTCTGATTAGCAATATAGTGATAAAAATCCTATATGTACTCGTACAGCAAATGCATCAATGATTTATACACTAACGTTATCTCATGACCATAAGTAACGTGACTTTACCAAACAGAATTAAGAGCAGAGGTCGCATAGATCGAAACACAATTTAAGGGACCCGTTTGTGAGCGTGAACACAGAGAACCCATCACAAATGCCTTTATGGTTTCATTGAACTCTACTCTACATGGTAAACATAACGACGATAAACAAAAACATGAAACACAAACGCTAGGAAGCGCAGAGAGAGAGAGTGAGAGAAAGAGATGGAGAGACAGAGAGGGCATGGCCGCGAGGCCGGTGAAACATGTCTGAAAACCAATAAAATCATCTTTAACAAAGAGGCACGTCCAATATTGTATCTGTTTTATCAAAGTAGAAATAATTGAAAAGAAATAATTGAAAAGGACAAAATTAAGATATGTATCCTTAAGCCATGGAATATTTTTTACAAACATTTTTGACTTCTTATTGGTTGAGCTGTCAACATGTGACCAGAGGTCTGTGTTAATGCATTTTATTTAGTTTGTACTTTAACTGCTTTACAACAATTAGGTTATAGCTTTCCTCATTTAAACCATTTATTCACTTTGGAATGTGTTTGTGGATCAAAACATACAAATAGGTGGTCTAAGGGACTAAGAAAAATGCAAAGGAATCAGTTTTATATGTTCGAAAAAAGCTTTCAGAAACCGTACGATCGCTGGGGGAGTGTATTGAGCACAAAAATAATACGTAATACGCTCAACTCGTTTTTTGACAAGTGGACCACGTTAAGCATGAGAAGACAGCATGTTTAACATTGTAAAGAAGTCAGAATGCATTGAGGTGTGTCATCGTCACTGATAGTTATTTCAGCTGATTCTACTTCCACTACAGGCTTCTCTTTTGTTGCAATCTAAAGAGCATTTACAAATGAAAATTAATTTATCATAATCAATTAGCCGAAAAGCACTCCATCCAGGGTGTATCCTGCCTTGATGCTCGATGACTCCTGAGATAGGCACAGGCTCCCCGTGACCCAAGGTAGTTCGGATAAGCGGTAGAAAATGGAATGGAATGGAATTAGCCGAAAAGGCTATTTTTCATCTGTAGACCCTTGACAGAATGTTAAAAGGTCACCCTAAAAACAAAGACAGAGCATCCCACATATACCTCTAAAAATACAATCAGAAAAATCCCTACTAAAATACAAAAGAAAAGTGAATTATCTATAAAAAAAAGCAAAAGAGCCAAAAGTATGTAATCGTCTGTAAAATTGTTCATGGAATGGAGTTCCATTCCCTTGCAGCTTTGACTGAACTTACTTCTTTGAGAGGAATAATACAGTCTCTTGTAGATCCGTGAGCAGTTGTTCTAATATCTACAAACTGTTTAAGTGGTGAGGACAAGCTATGCATAGTCTTAAACAGCAGACAAATATGTACATATTTGATCAAGTTATCCCATCTTAGCAAATTATTTCTTTAAAATTGAGCAATGATGAAACTGAACTGATTTCTTATCAAGAGTTTTTAGTGATTGTTTATACAAAGACTCTAGTGGTTTCAAAGTAGTAATACTGGCGTGTGACCATGTAGTTAAACAGTCAGTAATATGAGAAATAATCATGGAATGCATATACATCAGAGGGGATTCAGATGACATATAGTCACGAATAAATCTAAAATTTGATAAACTAAATCTAACACGTTTACAGAGCTTTTTAACCTGCGCCTTAAATGAAAGTTTGGAATCAATCAGAACACCAAGGTACTTATATTCAGATACAACTTATAATCTTTCCCCTGATACAAATACATCGGGCACTACACTGAAATTCTTAGTTTTGGTGATAAACATACAGACTGTTTTAGAGGTGTTTAACTGTAAGCAGCATTGTTCTAGCCAAGCTGTAACATGAACCAAGGATTCTGTAAGTTCATTTGCAACTTGTGACACACTACTTCCGTGTATATAAATGATAGTGTCATCTGCATACATTTGAATGTTAGTGTTGGGACAGATGGATGGAAGATCATTGATGTACAACGTAAAAAGTAAAGGACCCAGAATAGATCCTTGTGGAACACCAGTGGATATACTTGGGGCAACTGAATTATGATTCTGTATACTAACATGTTGTGTGCGACCTGACAAGTATGATTCGATCCATCTTAAAGTATGTGGAGAGAAATTAAAACTTTGTAATTTAGACAAAATAATTCTATGATTTAGTGTCAAAGGCCTTCCTGAGGTCAAGAAACACCTCTTTTATCTCCCCTCCTTTATCTTAGAGATTTGACTTTTTCAGTGAAGTAGCAATTTGCCATCTCAGTTGAGTAGTTTGCTCTGAAGCCAAATTGCATAGGATGTAAAGCAAAATTACTAATATTTAGATAATTAGTGATTTGCGCAGCCATCAATTTTTCTGCAACCTTTGAGACTATAGGTAAATTACTTATAGGTCTGTAATTACTAGCAGAGTGAGGGTCACCACTTTTGAATATAGGCACAATAACAGATGACTTCCAGGCACATGGGAACATCCCCTGAGAAACTGAAAGATTAATAATTTTAGAGATAGGTTTAACTAACGACTCACTAAGCTCTTTAAACATTATCACATTCATACCAAAAATATCCTTTGCTCTGGATGGTTTAAGAGCAGTAATTGTTCTTGTGACGTCTAATTCAGAGACTGCCCTAAGATTAAGGGCTTGTTCCACTGTATTAACTGTATAAACTTCTGAATACTTAGGGGAAAAACATTGTGAAATTGTGACTACCGAGTCAACAAAGTAATAATTGAGTGCTTCGGCTACATCAGCTGGATTGTTTGTCAGCTTCCCGTTAACCATCAATTCAAGTGATGACCTATCTTTTTTTATCACCTTTTAAGTAGTTTTAGAATTACCTCTGGCCTCATTAATTATTCTCAGGAAAAAATCAGCCTTTGCTTTTCTCAAAGTCTTTACCACCTTGTTCCGTAACATAGCGAAATGTTGTCTATCATGACTAAACTTTGATCTGTTTGCAGTTTTTATAGCAAGATCCTGTTTTTTTCATTAATTCTAAACTATCTAAATTCATCCAAGGGACAGTGTTACGCCATGCAGCGTGAAGTGCTGCTGTTCTTTCTATTCCCTTAGGGGCCGTGCTGCGTCCCGCTGATTGCGGGGTTGGGCAATCACTATAAAGACGCCCTTTTTGATGTCCGGAAGAGGAGGGCTCGCTCATACTCACGATCAGCTCCAATTGGTAGACTTTTACGTCTCACTATACTTTCGTGGGTTGTGTTGAGAGCTGGTGGGACTTTGGTGATGGGTTTCACATTGTTTATTTTAGCGGTAGTTTAGGGTAGCAGCTAGAGGAACCGGAAGACTCACCGAGGACTTGTCTTTTGTTTTGGACGGGAGGTAGGCAAGTTTATCTGTTCCTTTAGAAATGTGTAGTCAGTGTTGTTTTTTTGTTATTTTCTCACCATGCTCTGTTTATGTCAAAATCTTCTGTGTCATTAAACAAACTTTTGGTACCGCTATTGCGTCTCTATGGTCTCTTTATGTGTTATGTTATACCATTCCTCTGTGCATTCAATGGTGACGTAACATATAAATGGGGGCTCGTCTACTTGGGTTTTGAACCATATTAAATACATTTTCGTTCAGGGTTTTGGTCTGATTTTCCTTTTCTGAAAATATTTTCCGTGGTGGTCGCACTGCGTGCTGTGAGTGCGCATTTGTTTTGAATCGCCCTTTTGTTCCTTATGGCCGTAGTTTTTTGGTGGTTTTTCCTTTCCCTTTTTGCTTGTTTAGGGAATTTTTTGTCATTTGCAATGTTTGATTTAGACGCGTTTATTCTTGCTCCTTCACAGGAGATTTTGGTAAATGTTACACGTGATGACCTTGTTAGAATCGCTGGCCACTATAAGCTTGAGGTGAGTGGTAGCCCTTCTAAGGCTGATCTGCAGGAAAAACTTATTGAAGGTTTGCGAGAACTTGGAGTGTTTGGGAAAGTGTCTCCGGATGTATCTACGTCACCCGAGCAGGGTAAACGTCCTTTTATTGATCCTTCACCTAGTAAAGCAGCAATAGAATTGAAACGTTTACAGTTAAGGGAAAAGGAAATTGAATGGGAACGCGAAAAAATTAAGTGGGAGACTGACAGACAGACAGCACGAGAACGAGAAAAAAGAGAACACGAGTTTAGATTGAAAGATCTTGAGTTTGCGCAAGCATTACGTATTAAAGAACTCTAGCTGAAAGCCAGTGAGGCTGGTGTTTCATTCCAGTCAGATCAATTTGATATAACTCGTAACATTCGCCTCGTTCCACCTTTTAGTGAGAGCGAGGTTGATAAGTTTTTTGCACATTTCGAACGCGTAGCGACAACATTCAAATGGCCCAAAGAAATTTGGACTATGACGTTACAATGTGTTTTCACCGGGAAAGCGCAGGAAGCTTATTCCTCACTAACTCTTGAAGACGCAGCAGATTACGATAAAGTTAAACATGCTGTTTTACACATCTATGCTCTTGTGCCAGAGGCTTATCGACAAAAGTTTCGTAGTTATTATAAAACGGAAGCTCTCACCTATGTCGAGTATGTTAGAGAGAAAGAAATGCTATTTGATCGCTGGCTTAGTTCTCAGGAAGTAACAACTTTCCAATCTCTTCGTGATTTAATTATTCTTGAAGATTTTAAAAATGGTCTTCCTCAAACAGTGGCTACCTATGTTAGTGAGCATAAGAACTTGACTCCTGCTCGTGCGGCGGTGCTTGCTGACGAGTATGTACTCACACATAAGCGGGTTCCTTCTACTCCTAAATTTTTACAAAATGTTTCTAGCCCACCAAATGGCTCTAAGATGTTTAGAGAAAACGCGCCTGTTTCTGCCCGCTCGCCAGACTGGCGTTCGTCGGTATCTAACGCTACAGTCCCGACCTGCGCCTACTGTAAGAAACGTGGTCATGTTCTGGCTGAGTGTTATTCTCTTAAGCGTAAAAATAAGTCTGCGAGTAAACCAGCTTCTTATCGATCGGAGGTGGGTTTGTGTGTTTCGAACTTACCCGTAATTGGGGACGATGCTAATACTGACCGTCACAGTTTTGCGCCTTTTATAATGGATGGCTTTGTCTCTTTGCCTGGTGGGTCGGGTGAGTGCTTAAAAATTCCAGTAAAAATTCTGCGTGATACTGGCGCTTCACAGAGTTTTATCGTGCAAGATATGTTGCCGTTCAGTGAAAAGACTGCTACTGGTGATAGTCTTCTTGTACAGTTGTGTTCAAAATTATTCAACCCCCACTGAAATTGATCGTTTTGGTCGGTTTGACATTGATAATGATCATTCAGTTATCCTGCTTACAATTAAATCAAAGAGGCACGTGTAGGTCAGACAAATATAACATAACATTTATAATGAAATAACCACAAATGTCTTTTCTGAGCTCACATCATTATCAGTTTTATTCAACCCCCAAGTGACATTCAATCTTAGTACTTAGTACAACATCCTTTTACAGTTATAACAGCTTTTAAACGTGAAGCATAGCTTGACACAAGTGTCTTGCAGCGATCTACGGGTATCTTTGCCCATTCATCATGGGCAAAAGCCTCCAGTTCAGTCACATTCTTAGGCTTGCGCACTGCAACTGCTTTCTTTAAGTCCCACCAGAGGTTCTCAATCGGATTTAAGTCTGGTGACTGCGATGGCCACTTCAAAATGTTCCAGCCTTTAATCTGCAACCATGCTCTAGTGGACTTGGAGGTATGCTTGGGATCATTGTCCTGTTGAAAGGTCCAACGTCTTCCAAGCCTCAGGTTTGTGACGGACTGCATCACATTGTCATCCAATATCTCCTGGTACTGAAGAGAATTCATGGTACCTTGCACACGCTGAAGCTTCCCAGTACCTGCAGAAGCAAAACTTGCCCCAAAGCATGATTGACCCCCCGCCATGCTTCACAGTAGGCATGGTGCTCTTTTCTTCATAGAACTCCTCCAAACATAGCGTTGATCCATGGGCCCAAACAGTTCTAATTTTGGTTCATCAGTCCACAGAACACTATCCCAAAACTTCTGTGGTTTGTCCACATGACTTTTGGCATACTGCAGTCGACTCTTCTTATTCTTTGGGGACAGCAAGGGGGTGCGCCTGGGAGTTCTGGCATGGAGGCCTTCATTACGCCGGGTGCGCCATATTTTCTGAGCAGAAACTTCAGTACCCACATCTGACAAATCTTTTCTCAGTTCCTCAGCAGTCACACGGGGACTTTTCTCCACTCTACGCTTCAGGTAGCGCACAGCAGTCGAAGTCAGCATCTTCTTTCTGCCACGACCAGGTAGCGTTTCAACAGTGCCCTTTGCCTTGAATTTGCGAATGATGCTTCCTATGGTGTCTCTTGGTATGTTTAACATCTTTGCAATCTTCTTATAGCCATTGCCCTTCCTGTGAAGAGTAATCACCTGTTCTCTTGTCTTCCTGGACCATTCTCTTGACCTCACCATGTTTGTAACCACACCAGTAAATGTCTAGAAGGAGCTGAGTATCACAGTCATTTTAAAGCTGCCTAATTGGTGCTTATTAGGCTTTATTGCTGCTCCCTGATATCCACAGGTCTTTTCAATACCTGATTGAAAACACTTCATTGAACCTCTGTTCTTCAGAGTGGTAGTCTTTAAGGGGTTGAATAATTATGTCAATGAAGAATTCACAAAAGAAACATCTACTACTGTATTACAAAACTAATTGATGTCATTTTAGTTGCATATGGTTCTTTAAGAAGTCCTTGTAGGATGTCATTCTGAATACAATTACAAATGTACACTAAATTCCCTAAAACCATTTACAGCATTGGGGGTTGAATAATTTTGAACACAACTGTACGTGGATTTGAAATGGGTTATGTTGATGTCCCTCTGCATGAGATTTGTCTGGTATCGGACTTAGTTACTGGCAATGTTACCGTGGGTGTACGCCCCTCCTTACCTATTGAAAATGTAGCAGTGCTACTTGGTAACGATTTGTGTGGTGGAAAAGTTCTGCCTTGCCCAATAGTGTCTCAGGCATCTCTGAAAACATGTCCTGATGACTTGTCAATTAATTTCCCCGAGGTTTTTTCCTCTAACGTGGTTACGCGTGCTATGGCGAGAAATGAAAAAAAGAGTGAAATTGAGGATCAACTTAATCTTAGCGATACTTTTATGGCTCGACCTTCACTCTCTAACGACAGTGATTTACTCTTGAATTCTGTTTCATTGTCGTTTCCTTCTGATGTTCCAAATTTTTCTATGAGTCGAGAGCAGCTTATTAAGGAACAGAAAACTGACCCATCTTTGTCTTCTTTCTTTTCAGAAGCTAAGTCTGAAGAAGACATTGAGCATTCGCCGTATGGCTATTTTTTACGAGATGGTGTCTTAATGCGCAAGTGGAGACCTCTTATGGCCTCAGCACAAGATGAGTGGAGAGTTCTTTCGCAAATTGTTATTCCAGGCTCTTTTCGTGATAAAGTGTTGAGTCTAGCTCATGATCATCACTATGCGGGTCATCTTGGCGTAAATAAGACCACTGACAGAATTTTACGCCATTTTTTTTGGCCAGGGATTAAGAGAGATGTTGTGCAATATTGCCGAACATGTCATGTATGTCAGGTTATTGGTAAACCTAACCAGGTGATTCCGCCTGCGCCTTTAAAGCCAATTCCTGTTTTGTCTGATCCCTTTGAACACGTTATTTTAGATCGTGTTGGTCCATTGCCTCGAGCAAAGTCTGGGAATCAATGGTTACTCACCATAATGTGCAGCGTGACTCGTTTTCCAGAGGCCATTCCGCTCCGAAAAATCACAGCTCCTGCCGTCATTAAGGCTTTGATGCGTTTTTTCTCTCTTTTTGGCCTTCCGAAAACCATTCAGACAGATCGCGGAACTAATTTTATGTCCCGGGTATTTGCTAAGGCTATGCGCCAGCTTGCGGTCCACCATGTTACATCCAGCCCGTATCATCCGCAAACTCAGGGTGCACTCGAGAGGTTCCATCAAACTTTGAAAAACATGCTCAAGAGTATTTGCCTCGTGTTTCAGTGTGATTGGGACGAAGGTGTTCCGCTTGCTCTCTTTGCTGTGCGCGAGGTAGTGCAGGAGAGTTTGGGTTTTAGCCCTTCAGAACTTGTTTTCGGGCACACAGTTCGTGGCCCTTTAAAGATGTTGAAAGAATCGTGGCTCACGGAGCCTAAGGAGTGTCTTAGTCTGTCTGATTACGTGTCCAACATGCGTAACAGGCTAAGTCGTGCATGCCAGTTGGCTAAAGATAATTAAGGCCTTTGTCAAAAGAGGATGAAGCAGAGGTTTGATCAGAAGGCTGTTTCTCGAAGCTTCAGTCCGGGGGATAAAGTCCTTGTGTTGATTCCTGGGATGGGTTCTGCTCTGCAGGCTCGCTACAGTGGACCTTACTGTGTGGAACGGCGAGTGAATGATTTGAATTATGTAATTTCCACTCCAGATCGAAGGAGAAAGACCACACTATGCCATATTAATCGTTTGAAATTGTATTGTGATCGAGAAGGTTCCATTTTTGAACTCAAATCTCCCTGCACTTCTACTGTCAAAACTGATGCTCGCGAAATAGAAGTGGCGCTGTCCAAGACGTGTGGTGTTGAAGTTATTCCCTCATTGGTGGTGGTGAAAGCAGCTAAAGATGTCTCTCTGTCTGCACAGCAGGTTGATGTGGCGAGCGCCTTGTTGGAGGATGAGGGTCGTGTTCCATCTTTGTTCCATGTTTACTTGTTTCAAAGAGTGATGGTTCCATGCATTTCTGCACAGATTTTAGAAGGGTGAATGCCGTTACAAAACCTGACAGTTACCCATTACCGCGTATTGACGATTGTGTTGATCGCCTGGGTTCAGCTGTATTTGTCAGTAAAATTGACCTGTTGAAAGATTACTGGCAAGTCCCGCTGACACTCCGTGCCAAAGAGGTCTCCGCCTTTGTGACTCCAGACCACTTTTTATAATATACAACAATGGCCTTTGGCCTTCGAAATGCCCCTGCCACCTTTCAAAGGCTTATCAATGGCGTTCTTGATGGTGTGCCAAATTGCGAGGCCTATTTGGATGATTTGGTGATTTATAGTGCCACCTGGCCTTCGCATATGACCCATCTTGCAACTGTGTTTCGCAGGCTGTCGGAAGCCAATTTAACCGTTAACCTGGCTAAGTGTGAGTTTGGCCAGGCTACTGTGGTATATTTGGGAAAAGTGGTTGGCCATGGGCAGGTGCGTCCTGTCCAGTCTAAGGTTGAGGCGATTTTGAATTATCCTCCTCCAACAACCCGTCGCGAACTCCGTCGTTTTCTGGGCATGGTAGGTTACTATCGGTCATTTTGCAAAAACTTTTCTACTTTTGCCTCACCCCTCACTGATTTGCTCAGTTTGAAAGTCGCCTTCAACTGGACTACACAAAGTCATGCTGCTTTCGAGTCTGTTAAAGCTCTGCTGACTACTGCGCCTGTGCTGGCCGCTCCTGATTTCTCCCAGCCTTTTTCCATCGCTGTTGATGCGAGTGACTTGGGAGCGGGAGCCGTCCTCTTGCAAAATGACGGGGATGGTCTTGAACACCCCGTCTGTTTCTTTTCGCGCAAATTTAATCGAAATCAGCGTGCTTATTCGACAATAGAAAAGGAGGCCCTTGCTCTTGTACTCGCCGTCCAGCATTTTGAAGTTTATGTCGGAGGTGCTGCCTGCCCGGTTGTGGTTTATACAGATCACAACCCATTGGTTTTTCTTGATCGCATGCGCAATTGTAACCAGCGCTTAATGCGCTGGAGTTTGATTCTTCAAGGTTACAGTTTGGAGATTAGACACATCCGAGGACGTGACAATGTAGTTGCCGATGCATTGTCTCGTGCTTGAGGGAAATATTATTCTAAATAAATTGTGGGATTTATATATAAAATGTACTGATTGCACATTAGTACATGTGTGTGTGTGTATATATATATGTATTTTATTCAGGTTAACAGGTGGTGGAGGCTTAAAAAATGTGTTAATTTGTTAATTATATAGTTAATTTTGACCCAAATTTATTTTTTAAGGTGTTACGCCATGCAGCGTGAAGTGCTGCTGTTCTTTCTATTCCCTTAGGGGCCGTGCTGCGTCCCGCTGATTGCTGATTGGGGGGTTGGGCAATCACTATAAAGACGCCCTATTTGATGTCCGGAAGAGGAGGGCTCGCTCATACTCACTATCAGCTCCAACTGGTAGACTTTTACGTCTCGCTATACTTTCGTGGGTTGTGTTGAGAGCTGGTGGGACTTTGGTGATGGGTTTCACATTGTTTATTTTAGCGGTAGTTTAGTGAAGCAGCTAGAGGAACCGGAAGACTCACCGAGGACTTGTCTTTTGTTTTGGACGGGAGGTAGGCAAGTTTATCTGTTCCTTTACAAATGTGTAGTCAGTGTTGTTTTTTTGTTATTTTCTCACCATGCTCTGTTTATGTCAAAATCTTCTGTGTCATTAAACAAACTTTTGGTACCGCTATTGCGTCTCTATGGTCTCTTTATGTGTTATGTTATACCATTCCTCTGTGCATTCAATGGTGACGTAACAGACAGTATGTTTTTTATTTTGAGGATTAAGTTTAAAACTGAAATCTTTAATGGTACTCTCTAATTCTTTGGAGAATGTTTGACTATCTTCGTTCTGATCTATTCCGATTAATAAATCACCCCATTCAATCTGATGGACTGCCTTTCGGAAGTCATCTAGTTTACGTTTTGGAAACTCCTCTTGCCATAGGAGTCATATTTCCTTATGGATGAATTGAATCTCTTGCTAGATAATTTTCTGGCCACTAAAATCAAATTGTGATCAGAAAGGCCTGTTAACATATTAAAAGTGTTTAAAATTCTCTCTGCTCGATTACTAAAAATTAAATCAATTTGAGACCTTGTTGAATTAGTTATTCTTGTGGGCCCATTAATCATTTGTTTCAGATCGAAATGATCTGTTATCTGTTTGAGATTCTTTCTTACGGTTTTATCATCCCAATTAATGTTAAAGTCTCCCATTATAATAACTTTGTTGAAATCACACTGCTTTAGTAATTGTTTAAAATTTTCATAAAAACTAATATTAGAAGATGGTGGACGATAGATTACAATTAATACAAAAGACATCTGTGGTAATAATACAAGGTTCAGACCAATACATTCCAAATCTTTACAATTTGCCCAGGCGATTTCATTACACTGGATGCCAGATTTCACATAAATCATAACTCTACCTCCCTTAAAACCAACTCTATCTCTCCTATACAATTTAAAACCAGCTACTTCTAATGCTGCAGACGGAGAATATTCATGAAGCCATGTCTCAGATAAACAAAGAAAATCTAAATTAGAGTCTAGTAAAAGATGATGAAGTTGATCACTTTTTGATATAATACTCCGTATGTTCAAATGCCAACCTAAGAGACCCTTAGGCTTGACTTTAGGATCCCAAATTGTTCTTGATTGATTTACTGTTTGAAAAAATCCCCATTTCTTATTTTTTAAAATACCTTGATTTACAACTTTACTTTCTACTTTTTGCATAGACTATGCAAACGCTTGTGAAGTACCTAAACCAGAGTTCATAGAAATTGAACTAGTTGGTGACCCCATCGGAGCAGAATTCCCTTCATTCCCCAAAAGTCGTGTAATACACAATCTCGTCAGAAAGTCTGTGTCACTCCCACTCGCCGCACGGGAACCCAGGCCTGCCTCCGACGCCAAAAATCCCACACGGACACTCCGCGGAACACCAACTGTGGCCCTGGAAACACCCAGCAACTCGGCCTCCTCCGCCGCGAAGCTCCCCGCATCCACACCAGCATCCCGAAGGATAGCAGGATCCAACATGGAATCCACCGGGACGGCGCGACACCGGTCCACGATGCCAGTGCCCAGCCGCTGGGCCACCACCACCTCCCCGCTCGCCACGGCACTCCACCCGGGTAAGACGTCGCCACCAAAACCCAGTGAACCAAAGCAAGGGAGGTTAGTTTGTTGTACATAACCAGACAGCAAAGTCCCGCGACCCGGAGTCCGTACCTGAGAGACAGCAGAGTCCGACGTAAAATCCAATATATTCGCTGGTTTGGCGTGGTGTGGACCGGGACAGGGATGAATATCTCCCGATAATAGTAAACAAATCGTGACGATTAGGCCTAAAGCTTTGCTTTGATGACGTCGAGTTGATGACTTTGAATGTATCTTCACTCGCTCAGACTCCTGTGGCTCCAGAATTTCCTTGGTGCTCTTAGAAGATGATTCTTGCACATTCATGGTTTCATCAAATCTCTGTCTTTTTCTTGACACAACTCGTGTTTTCAGTGATCTTTTTGGAAAATCACTTTTCTTAGATCTGGAAGCTGGTGTTTTGGCCGCTATGTCTTCGCTGCATTCCTCAGACTCCTGTGGCTCCAGAATTTCCTCGGTGCTCTTAGAAGATGATTATTGCACATTCATGGTTTCATCAAATCTCTGTCTTTTTCTTGACACAAGTCGTGTTTTCAGTAATCTTTTTGGAAAATCACTTTTCTTAGATCTGGAATCTGGTGTTTTGGCCACTGTGTTTTTTCGTTGAGTTCCTCAGACTCCTGTGGCTCAAGAGTTTCCTTGGTGCTCTTAGAAGATGACTTTTGTACATCCATGGTTTCATCACATCTCGTGGATGAAGATTCCTGTCCCCCCAGGTCTTCTGCGGTCATCTGGGTTGAAGAATACTGTTGAAATTCAACAATCTCACTTTCGCAATGCTGGACTCTGCTTGCCTCCATTTTAACATTGATGAAAGCGTGTCACTACCCGATCGGTCCCTGAAACTGCGTCTACTCTAGTAAAAGTATTATCTACTCAACTCAACTTTATTTATATAGCGCTTTTTACAATTTTCATTGTTACAAAGCAGCTGTACATGAGACAGATTGAATACAAGTAAAACAACTAAAGGCATATACCTGTAAAAACAAGAAAAATGTGAAAACAACAAAGACAGACATACAAATGCTCCACACACCCAATATGCATACATACTTACACATTGACATAGACGTACACACACACAGACACACTCTCGCACACACACACAGAGTGAAAGCACACATTTGAGATAAAGGAGAGAGAACCAAAGGTCAAATATTAAACTGACTATAAATTCTTTAATGCAATATTAATTATGTCTAACTTCTGAATTCTAAAGCAGCGCCCCCGGCCAGGCAAATAGTGGAAAACAATATGCAAACGGTGGTGAGGAACCCAAAACTCCAATCGAGAAAAAAAAACTCAGGAGACCCAGGCCCAACCAGGGGATTCCAGTTCCCCTCTGGCACAAGCTGCTGCCTCTGCACAAGCTCAACAGTGCTTGCACAACAAGGCTAACTAAAAAATAAATAAACTTAATAAGGTAAATTATAGATTTAAGATTATCATTAACGATCTAATAGCATTTGAAATGTTGTAGGAAAAACCGTGTCAAGTTGCCGCGTCCTTTATCCAGCTCTATCCTCTTAGCACTTGTCAGGTCACCGCTTCCCATTCTCAGCTCTGCCATCAGGTCTGGGCACGAACTGCATCCTGCGGTAACCTTGGAACAAAGAGACAAGACTGGCTGAGAGTAGAGTGCTGTTCTGCACTCTTTGATGCAACAAGTACATCATTTGTTGTTGGATGTGTTCCTGGTTCCGGTTGATCTAAATAATGCAGCCTAGATCCTCTGAGGATTAATATTATGGAAGTGTAGTGTATGCAAGATTAAAAAGATCTTTAGTATCATTAGCGTCTTTAGTCTAGATTTAAACTGACAGAGTGTGTCTGCCTCCAGGACAGAGCATGGAAGAATATTCAAAAGTTTAGGCGCTAGATAAGAAAAGGATCTACTACCTGCACTTGATTTTGAAATTCTAGGTATTACCAACTGACAGGACGCCTGAGAACGTAATGCACGTGGAGGACAGTAATACAATAGAAGTTCATTCAAATACTGCGGCGCTAGACCATGTAGTGCTATCTATCTCTCTAACTACCCCCTGATAGAGCAATAAACATGATTGACTATGAGAATCAGCACCTCCAAATCTGAGGCCATGGTTCTCAGTCGGAAAGAGAGGGCTTGCTCACTTCAGGTAGGTGGAGAGTCCCTGCCTCAAGTGGAGGAGTTCAAGTATCTGGGGGTCTTGTTCACGAGTGAGGGAAGGATGGAATGGGAGATTGACAGACGGATCGGTGCAGCTTCTGCAGTAATGCGGTCGCTGTACCGGTCTGTCGTGGTGAAGAAGGAGCTGAGCCGCAAGGCGAAGCTCTCGATTTACCAGTCAATCTACGTTCCTACTCTCACCTATGGTCATGAGCTGTGGGTACTGACCGAAAGGACAAGATCCCGGATACAGGCGGCCGAAATGAGCTTTCTCCATAGGGTGGCTGGGCGATCCCTTAGAGATGGGCCAGCTGAGGTGGCTCGGGCACCTTTACTGGATGCCACCTGGACACCTTCCCGGGAAGGTGTTCCGGGCATGTCCCACCGAGAGGAGACCCCGGGGAAGACCTAGGACATGCTGGAGGGACTATGTCTACCAGCTGGCCTGGGAACGCCTCTGTGTTCCCCCGGAAGAGCTGGAGGAAGTGTCTAGGGAGAGGGAAATCTGGGCATCCCTGCTTAGACTGCTGCCCCCGCGACCCGGCCCAGAATGAAGTGGAAGAAGATGGATGGATGGATGGATGGATGGCCTTATTAAAGTTGACACAACTTGGAGTACATTATTAAGACAAAGTTATAACATGCTCAAAAAAACAGCAAAACACAAGGAAACACAGAACACCATGATGGTGGCTACTTAGAAGATTAAGTAAATAAAACCTAACGAGTCAAAACAATAAGGTAACCTCAAAATGTAAGATAAGCAAACATTTTTTCACGGTTTAAAACAACAAAATACCACAATATAAGACATTTGTGCACAGATACATGTGCTCTTAGTTTGTTTGGAAACAACATTTGTAAAGATTATAATTTAAACCACCATCACAAAAATAAGCATGAAAGGACCCCTGTCACACCAACATTTGGATACAGGAGGAGTGCAGATATCCTGGAAAGAGTTTTAGTACACAACACTTTTGTTAACAATGAGCTTCAGGCAAACTTCATTTGAATGAGGAAGAGAGCTGAACACGTGAACGTATCTTTTTAAAATAAACTTACATTCAATTTTAGGTGAGATGTCCCTTTAAATTTCGAGCAAATAAATGAGTTAAGATAAAAAATATTAACCTATTAACATTTAGCTATTTGCATTTAAGATAGTCTAACCACAACCTATAAACACACTTCTAAGACACATATATGTTCTATTGAAGGTCTGAGGAGGATTTAATGTTTGGTAGCAATACTTGATAACCATTAAATTTATTCACTGTAAGACATTTAAAAATATATTAATTGTCATATGAAATAATGAAACCTCAAACTTCTGTTAATATATTAATAATGGACTGATGGAATAAAGAGAAATAAAGCTAAGTGAGTCCAGGGACACGATCTGAGAGCCTCATCATATAAGAATCATCACTTTTTGCTTCTCTGACGTCATTGTTTCGACCCAGAAACAGAAAACACAAATGAGATGAGATAACATCAGATGTTGACATCAATATTTACTTTGATGTTTCAGGGCCGCCGGCTGTCACACATTGGGCGTAAGACTAACTCATTTAACTCTGGTGTCACGCTCTCACGCCACACATCTGTTTTCACACGCAGGGCCGTACCCGCTCTTCAATGTGACCTCCTTACTCAAATATGACCTCAGGTCAGTCCGGGGGAAGTCACAGCACAAGCTTCAATATCCCTCTGGAAGCATGAGACCCTCAGCACAGAGACGTTAGTATATAATATATATACATACATATATACGCATATTATAATCTAAAACAATTATTATGAACATTATTTACCCTCATGTATTGTTTCACCACACATAGTTAGATACAATTTAATATGCCAACAATCCCCTTATAGTTATGTTTATGATATCAATTGTGCTCGTTTTATTAAAGACTACACAGTGGTTTTAAAGGTGGTGTGAGTTATCAGCAGAAAGTATAATACACCGGTGAACAGAGAGCAGAATTGTGACCCCGGGACACTATTGAGAGGGAGGGGGACACTGTGTATAGCATCAGACTCATCGGGCTCATTTTCTGTAACACCTCTTCCAAAAACTGAAACTGTAGTTAAGATCCTTGCCTTTCATGATCTGCTTTTGTTTCATGCACCAATGGTCCAAAAGTCAGTGCGTTGTGCTTTGCTGACACAAAACGTTGATGTTACGTATCCTCACACTTTTTTAAGTGTGTATGAGGAAATCCTTGACCTTTAGTGGGTATACGGCGTATAACATGTGTATCACGTACACTTCACCACTAACTATGATAGCAAGAAACCATTGAATCAATATTATAATCAGATGTGTCAATGTTAATAGACTGCATTGCATGGACATATATTTTTTCCTAAATGGTTAAATTCACAGATGTTATATTTCATGTTTTATTGTTGTGGTTATTTTGAAATGCTTATTTTAATTGTTTTTATGTAATGCAGTTTGAGTTATCATTGTCTATGAAATGTGCTATATAGATAAACTTACCTTGTCAATGAGAGTCAATGGTGACCCAAAACAGCTTAGTTACAAACTGTCATTCAAATATCTTCATGTTCAGCTCAACAAATAAATGTTTATTGTTTGTAAGAACTGGAGGGTGAGCAAATGATGACAAAATGTTCATGGGTAGATCTCATCTCCAGAGAGGAAGAAGACATTTGATGGGAAAAAGGACTCACATCGAGCACCTATGAGTGTACACAATATAATACACTCTACACTAAACATTCTTTGATCAAGTCGCATCATCTCCTTTGATAGGAGAACATTTTTAATTCAGAGGTTTACAGTGTTTATTCACCAATATATTATGAACTTTATGAGCACAACACTTTAGATAAACTCATCTTTAATGTTGCTGCAAGAACCTCCAGTAGTAGCTGAGCTCAGATCTGCAGATAACAGAAAGAGTGTTTGTTTGAGATACTGTACAAACTCAAAATCTCTTCAACTGGAATCTCTTTCTCTGAGCTTTACATGACGTCAGTGGGAAATGCACAAAATGTACATGATGAAATAGTGAAGATGTTGCTGTGGATATTGATATTTACATTATTTGTCATCTTTTCAGGTTCTAGGGAACATGTGTTTTGAAACTTTCCACATTGACGTCAACATCTGATGTTATCTTTTCTCATTTGTGTTTTCTGTCTCTGGTTTAAACAGAATTTCACTAGAAAATGATATTTACATATTCATCACACGTGACAACCACCACAAGAGAGCAGATGAGAACCATTGAATCAATATTACTTTTGTGTTTGCAATCATTAATATAAAAACACATTACCCTTATTATGATCAGTGCTTGGTTTAGTTATTTTTAAGCCTCAAATATTTTTAACATCTGAACCCGGACACACAAAGACTCAACAATGATGACAACCAACAAAAAGCAAACTTCACCTTCACATATTATAGACCACTTTCACTTTATTTCTGTCATACATTCCCTTAAAGAGACAGCTCACTTCTCTCATGATCCTGTGAACCTGTATTACACCTGTAGGTCATAAAAGATGTTTAGAGAAATTATTTTATTTCAAGTGAATTATAAGTGTTTTAAATATATGTATTGAAGACCCACATCACACCAGCCTCCTAATATCTTTTATTCACTGTGTTTTACTGACTCGTGACTCGTATGTGACACTATGCAAACAAGATGAGAACAGACACCTCATTTATCCTCATTTCAGTTCTGTTTATTATCACAACAGGTGGAAAATATACAAATAAGCAGGAAATGAAATATGAAACAAGACTTCCTAGAGAAATATCCAAATGATGTGAGGTGCTGAAGATCAGATGTAATATAATGACATATAAACACAGAGAGAGAGAGAAACAGCAGCAGATTCAGGAGAGAAACACACAAGAGATGAAAATTAAGAACTATTTACATTCTCATTTCTATTTATATTATCCTTTTGATGTGACTCTGTTTTATAAACATTGTGATCGTTTTAACACTTAGAGATATTTATAAAACATAACAGACACAGTGTTATAACCTTTATATCACATGTACTTGATACATATTATATTATAGTTTAAACAAGTAACATTTTGTGAATTCTTTTATTATTTATTTATTGTGGTTACCAATTTTTTTACATTTAATGTTTTCAATGTGTTTCTTCCTCAGAAATGGCTCAGATTCTATATTTCAGTCTTCTTGTCATTGGTGAGTTTGTGTTTCTGCTTTTATGTTTGATTTATGTGAATAGATTCTGTGTTTTTAATAAAGACTCAAACTCTCTCTTTCAGCTCTCTGTTCATTATCTGAAGGCATTCAGCGCCGCTATCACTATATAAACATTAATAAGACCTGGACTGAAGCTCAGAGATACTGCAGAGAGAAATACACAGATCTGGCCACAGTCAACAACATCAATGACATGAACGAGCTGAAGGAGACTGTGAATAACAATCTGGAGTTTGTCTGGATTGGACTGAAGAGAACAGATGAATGGAAGTGGTCTCTGGGTGATCCTGTGAAATATCTGAACTGGGAAACTCAACCATCAACTGACACAAATAATTGTGCTGTTATGAGAAATGGAAAATGGCATCAGCAGAAGTGTATTGATAAGCTGGGATTCATCTGCTACAATGGTGAGTGACAGCAAACCTTCACTTCACAAAACATGATCATAAGACAACAATAATAAACATCACAGTTAAGAAACAGAACACATGTGGGTCAGATGAACAGGTTGGAGCTGAACTCTACAGGATTGGACACTTCTGATTTAAACAAATACACAAAGACAGTCAATGTAACACAATAGCATCATTACATCTGATTCACTTCTCATCTCTGACTTCAGGTGTTTCAAAGGATTTCATTATCTGTGATTCACAGACTTTTCTTCTCAGCTGTGGTGAGTTCTCTGAGGTTCATCATTTACATGTTCACTGATTTAAAGGCCACATAACATGATGAGAAAATAAAGATTTGTCAAACACAATTGTCTGTAATGTGACTTTTTATCAACAGATCAGGGAACTATTAAAGTCCTTTCAGCCAATTATGGGCGTACAGACCGACAGACCTGCTCTACTGGAAGACCAGATAACCAGATCTCAAATGTTCAGTGCAGTCTGAACACATCTCTAACGGTGGCCACTCGGTGAGAACAGAAAACATTATTAAAGAGTTATCAGATATTATCAGATCATCTTTATATATTTTTTCTGTTTTTTGTATTTATTGTCACAGATGTGATGGAGAAACTAATTGTTCTATGGTTGTGAACAATGCACTTTTCACTGATCCTTGTGATGGAACTTACAAATACCTGAATGTGTCTTATGAGTGTGTTGAAGCACCACCAAGTGAGTTTTACACCCAACTGACACCAAACCTTATAAAACACTATACAAGAGTAAAGTTTAAGTGTATTTAAGTGTTATTTATTTATTTAGTAAGTATATCATTAACAGTCTGCTAGTAGTGAACCTGTAGGTGTATTATTTTAATACTGCTGGGGACTAAACTGACCTCTTCTAGTTTATGAAAGTAGACTTTTAAGTGTAGTCTAAGTTTAAGTCTGGGGTTTTAACTTCAGTCCTCGGGTCTCCCCGCACAGAATCATTTAGATGTCTCCCTATTGAACACATGAACGAGTGAATAAGTCAAATCAGATTCAGTCAATGAGATAATGAAGTGAAGATTGAGTCATTCACAATTACTGAAGAAAACATGAACAATAGGAAGAAATACCCTCATCGTGTTTAGTGTTTCCTTCAGCACAGCAAAGTCCCTGGTGTAAAAATGTACAGCATGGTGTATATATGAATCCATCACTACGGGTGTACAAATTTACACTGAAGAAGAGTCTTTCTGGTGTGAAAGGATAATTTATTCATGCAGTTAATGAATCAATTGAGTTGACTTTACAAGTGATAATTGATCTTTAGTGATGACACCTGCTGTTCATGATCAGAGTCCACTGAAGAAGTGAACAGGAACAGGAAAAAAAGACTCTAGCCACACAGATTCATGTCATATAAATACACAATCAGATATTCTAATAAAACACAGTGGACCTCTTGACTCTTGTTCTCTTATATTAATGTGTTTGTTGGTTAGTTGTGATTGTTTGTTTTATTGTAAATGGAGTCAGTTTGTGTTGATGATACACTGGAAGTAGTGTGCTGTTTTCATCACTGTTTGTAACCTGTGACATCACTCCTTTTTCTTCAACAGACAGCAGTAAATCATACATCATTAATACTTCTAATACAACATGGAGTGAAGCTCAGAGTTTCTGCAGACACTATCATACTGATCTGATCAGTGTGAGGAACCAGACTGACCATCAACTGATCCACAACATCATTAATGATCCTCACACATCTGTCTGGATTGGTCTGTTCAGAGACTGGTGGGAGTGGTCAGATAACACTGACTCCGCCTTCAGATACTGGGACTCTGATCAACCTAATAATACTGGTACTGATTGTACAGTGACCAAAGTGAATAATGAGGGGAAATGGCATGATGTATCTTGCAGTAACTCTCACACTTTTGTGTGTCATGAAGGTGAGTTAATAAAAGTCAATGTGTGTGTTTGACGACAGAAGTTTCTTCATGATGAAACTGATCTCAGTTCAGTCTCAGTGTTTGTGTTTTGTTCTCATGTTCAGTTGTTTGTGTTTATTGTGTGTTCAGATGAGCTGATATTGATCCAGAAGAATCTGAGCTGGACTGAAGCTGTGAGATACTGCAGAGAGAATCATGTGGATCTGGTTTCAGTTGATTCAGAGAAGATTCAGCTCATGGTGACTGAAGTTCTTCATCTGGACTGCTGAGGTGTGGATGGGGTTACACTATTACTGTCTCATGAATCTCTGGATCTGGGTACGAGGAGAGGTCGTCTGCTATCAGAATTGGGCTCCAGGGGTTCAGATTCAACTGAATGACTGCAGCGGTGAACACAGAGCTGGAGCGGTTCAGTCTGGAGGAGATCATAAGTGGATCAGCCTTCCTCGATCTCAAGAACTCAACTTCATCTGCACCAGAAATAAAGAAAATTAAATCATGTGTGTCTGTCACTTTCTGTGATGTAGATCACTTCAGATGATGTAAACAACGCTGGTCCAGAAGAACTTCCAGTCTCAGTTTTTTAACACAACAAACAGAACATTTATAATCAATAAACCAAAATGTTAAACTAATATCTTTAAGATTTAAATGTGTATATAAGATTTATAAAGAGATAAATAAAAATGAAAAAATGAATGTCTCTGGACCAGTGTTTACATTACTGACATTTATTTGTGGATGTCAAGAGGATGACATGAGTTTAATAACAGATGATAGTGATGTGTGTGTTTACTGCTTTAGGTCTTTCAGCTCATTGTGTTATTTTAGCACTTTCTCATATTTATAAATGTCTGCTTGATCTCTGACACAGAATATTCTGGATGTGAAAAGAAATCTGGTGAAGGGGACTTTTATTCTGTATGTATTTAAATCAGTTAGAATAAACTCCTGACGTTCAACTTGATTCTATAATCGTAACAGTTTTTATGTTTATGAAACTTTCTAGATACTGTCTACATAAATGTAGCAAAATAGACTGGAATTATCTGAAATAATTTGGTTTTATACACATTTATAAATGCAGAAAAGAAAACATTTAGCCTTCATAGAAACAGAAACAACTCAGTGAACTGAACATTGTATCATGCAGTCAAAAAAGAAACCACAACAAACTTTAAAAATACATTTATTGAATATAGTTTTAAAGGAAATCACATGTTTAGTTGTTTTATTCAGTAGAGTTTATCATCCAAGTGTGTGTGATCTCAAGCAGGAACTAAAAACTGTAAATCCCTGACCCCAGGTGGCCAAACAAGACAATAGTCGTGTGTTTGTTTTCTAGTAACATGTCAACTGAATAAAGTTAAATAAGACACTTATGTATGCATGCTTTCTAACTTATGTTTGATTGTGAAGTTTTAGCAAATTTCAGAATAAAATGGAAAGACTTACAGAGTTACTGTAATGAATGTTCAGGGCGAGTCGGATCCTTTTTCAATTCTCTCTTTAATGTTAAAATACAGAGATATCACAAGCATTAGCGGGTAAACATGAAACAGCAGTAGGTCAGGTTAGGTAGCAGTAATCCAATTCTGTAAGACAATCCATGGTGATACAAAGAAACACAAGAGTGTAACGGGAGGAGAACACTGACTGTTTGACCATTGGTGAGGGTGGGTAAATGTCAACTCAACTCAACTCAACTCAACTCAACGCATGCAGTGACGTCGATATCCATTGACCCCTGGTTGCGAGAGGTCCACGAGAACAATCAAAGCGCGCTATTCATTTCTAATGAGGGAAGTGGGAATTCTTATTGTTCGTGAAGGAGTGACACCGACGTGTGTTTATTTAGGACTGATGAGCCTTCCTTTTTTGACAGTTTGGAATTACAGTTCCGGTTTCCCTCGCTGATCCTGATGTCCTGGAGATCGCTGGAGCCGGGACTTGTGTGTTGTTGCCGCTGTCATCACCTCGCCTTGGGCGCTTCCCCTTTGCACTACGAGCACCAAGTGGACTGGGTCGTGAGTGACGAGACTGTTGGCTGTGTTCGACGAAACTCTGCTTTTAAACATAATATAATTGTGACGTTTTGCTTGTGTAACCTTCTCTCTGTCTAGTGAGATTTTGGCTGCTCTCCTAGGTTATATTTTCCACTGTTTTTATGCGAGTCCTTTTACGGCTACCAGACTGATCAAACTAATTTAGTCCTATCATTATTCCTAATGTGTGGGGTTGATGTTGAAGTGTTTACACCAGTACATTCTTAAATTTGCTATTTGCTCTTGAAGTGTAAATCTCACGTGTGATTGGGTGCTGTTGTATATGACTTTATTGGTCTGATTGGTGTGTTGACCGTTTTCTTGATCGCTGTCTAGTGAAGGAGTTTTTTAATAAGTTTTATTACGTTTAAATGTTTATTCTTTATTACAGTTTTAATGAACATAATATGTGTGTGTTTTAATGAGAATGTTTAGGCAGAAAGCTCTGAGGAGTTAAGGGCTGATTGGAATGTGTTTGCTACAAGATGTGGTATGTGTGTGTGTGTGTGTGTGTAGCCTTGTGTACAAAGATTGGGGGAAGCAGATAATGCAGATTGGTGCCTCTAGGAATATGAGTGCAGACAATAAATTAAAGGGTCAAGACCAAAGGTGGAACAAAGAAGTGCATGCACACACATTTCATTATCTGAGTACTTAGCTATGCAGAATTTGGGTATTGTGGGGTGTCATATGATGTTTTGCAGACAAAGGAGAACGAAGCTGATTGAATCAAGAGAGGGAGGCACCGCCTGAAGAAAGAAGATACACCCTCTCACATACACACTATAAATATGTTGTTAGAATGACACACTGGCTGTTTCTGATCAATAAACTTCAACATTTGTTAGAGTTATTTGAGCTGCCTTTCTCTTAAATTTTTGACCACGCAGGACAGAAAAGTCCATCACTAGCCAGGGGGCGCCATATTTTAACATTACTCCTAGTCCTTGAATTGAAGCATTTATATCTGGTGTTTCGCCTTGAGCATGTATACAGTGTTGTATAGTTTTTAAATTGTTGTATAAATAAACTTTGTATTTTTACAAAACGTTGGTGTAGCCTGTCACTTGTGTATTACAAGGATGGAATTTCTGCATGTGCCTGAGTTGGCACTTTACAAGAGTACACAGAATAACACTTAGAAATGTGGCTGTAGCCAAACAAGACTTCACAAAGGAGTGAGAGTTGTCACTGAATTTATATTCCAGCTAAAGGTGTTCAGGTACAGCGGTAATCATGGTGCAAAGGATTCTGGGAGATGAAGTCCAAGGTCAAAACTTAGGTGAAAGTTCTGTTATGTGACTAGAGAGTGATATCGTGACAGTTACATTGGTGACTGTGGGTCTTGTCCAGGTCTTTACAGATCTCTCCTGTTGAATGGTGAAATTGGAGGTTGATCATCATCGGATATTTAATGTTTGCAATAAGAAGGTCAGACCTGTTGCTTAAAAATAACTGAAACATGTCTATTTAAATTAATATGTATAACATTTATAGAGGAACGGCTTTAATGCAGAAACAATCAAAACCATCGTCATAAGTTAAGTCAACCTGGTTTCATAAATCATTTGAACGTATTATTTTAAATTATGTCTGGTGCTGAATTGCTATTTGTAAGTTGAAATTGCTAAATTGAAACAGCAAATAATGTTTACTAATGTCAATTTAAAAGCACTTAAATTACAAAAATGTTAACATTTTTATCGTTGTGATAATGTTAACTTTTAAATGTTTGAAAATGATGTGAACACCACCACTGTTTGAGGCAACATTCTGTTTTTACATTTCAGTATTTCGATATTGGGAAAAAAATCATATATTTTAGTGTATATTAGTGCAATACACTTCATATAATATAACAGTATTGACACATTTGTGTCAATGATATTTGTGAATATCATTGTGTTTTACATAAGGAATGTGAAATCACAGTATCTCCTGTGCGCACAGCTGTTTCCCACTATCACTCACACCACCGGCCCTTCCTCGTTGCCTCACAGCTCTCGTCCCACCTTCCTCGATACATACAGACATCTTTTTGGTAAACATCATAATTTGGGATTTCTACGCATTGAGAACAAGTTTTAAATCACTCAGTGTTTGCTGAACTACAGTGTAAAAAAATTAAACGTAAAAAAATGGTGAAATGCACGGCAGCACAGGGTGCCAAACGTTTACCATTAACAGAAATAAGGGTTCTCCCTGAACTGAGTCACGTGTTAAAACTGTAAACATAAGAAAACATGTGTCTACATACAACAAGATATCATGTTTTCTGTTAAATTAAAATTAAAATAAATTAAAATGGTTGTATTTATAAATTGGTAAAATGATAAAAGCAACAATATTCAAACTTTGAAAGTACACTGACAAACCATTATGTATGTTTTTTACTACTTTTAAACTAGTATTTTGTTAATTGAGTTGTTTGCACAACTTTTCAAATTATTCTATTTTGTTTAATTGTGTAAATGGCAAGCAAAGACTTTGAGGAGATAGAGTGCACAACCACATGAAGCTTCAAAATCCACCAAAAGTGGACAGACCAGAGAGCTATTACTCACCGTATATAGAGATGTGCTCTGTGTTTTATACACAAATACAAAACACCATCAGGGTAACACATGTTATGTGAAAATGATAGTATAAAAATTAACTAAACAACTTATAATGTTAAAAAACCTTAAAATTCGCACAGCTGCTAAAACAAATATATTAAGAAACTATAATGATTAATGAATGTTGTGCAGAGTTAAACAGGGATTTGTGGGAAAGTCCTTTACAGTTTTTCACAGTATATGTGAAGGTTACTTACAGTTTTATTCTACAGAGATGTCAGTGTAAAAATATTGTGAACTGCATGTCAGCACAGGGTGCCAAACATTTACCATCAACAGAAATAACGTCTGTACGCTGTGAACTGATGTGACGTGATCTGAACAAACTGACTGTGAACTTAACATTAAAATTCTGTAGTTAGAACAGAAGTGTTCTGGCAACCAATGTTTTCTTTAATAAAAACACCGTTACATTCTACAAACACCATCACCACCTTCACTTATTTAACACCACTTTCACTTTATTTCTGTGATACGTTTACAAATCTCTTGTTGACAATATCCACAAGTTTTGATGTTGATCATTGCTGTGCAGTCACCATTACAGAGATCAATGTTTGCTTTACTTGGGCTCTTGACTCTTCACATACCTTTAAGTTTTCTTTAGCTTTTATGGCTGAAAGAGTTCATCTTTCAGATGGTGGGTGTCATCATCTTCTGGCCAGTCTCCATTCATGTATTAAGTGCTATTGAAGTGCTTTTGTGATGCTCCCAGACATTACGAGCCGTGGGCCTGATTGAGGAGGGGCCAGCTGGGTGCCGGGGCTTGGGTTGGTGGCGTAAGCCTCACGTGGAAACTGGTGTGCCGCTGGAGGAAGCAGCTATGCATCACCCGCGGGTTTCACATCAGGGGCGTGGCCTAAGCTTGCTGAAGGCCTGTGGCGGTGATCTGATGGAGTTGAGTTTTGCAGAGGGCCGGTTGAGGACGACTTGGTCTGGTTGGAAAGAGGTCCAGGTGCTGATCTTGATTGGTCAGTGGTTTGTCTTTCTGATGCAGATCTCTTTGGATGAGTTTTTGACTGTAGTGACACTAGAAGGCTGTATAGATCCGGTTTAGTCATCTTCCCGTTTACGTGAATGTCTCAGTCAGAGAGGGCTTGACTTAAGCTTGCTATGTTCCACTTCCCTTTAGGTGGTATGGTGGATGTTGCCGAAGCGTAAGATGATGCTGGGGAATGAGATTTCATGATAATTACTTTTGTTTGGAAGAAAACATTTTTTTTCAGTAACATTGAAAAATGTAAATTTGGTATAAATGTTTAATGTTTTATAGTCTTTTACTATTTCAATAAAAATAAGTGAAAGTACGTTATACTGCATTTTCCGTGTAAAAATACATGTATTTCTTACAGTGTATCGATAGCATCTAATTAATATTTACATTTATCACAAAGAGCTGTGAATTTTACATGTTGTAAATAGAATATAACGCACCTGTACATATAGCCGCTACTAAATTAAATTAGGAAAATATAGATTAAATTTGGTGTCAATGTGTGTTTTTTAAATATTTTCTACAGTTATGATTAAAAATGTGATATGCCTGTGAAATTCTAATGGGTTTTTCAGTACAAATACAATTTGTCCAACTCTGACCAAAAAATAAACATGAACATTTTTAAAGGACATGTCAGGTTAACAATACACAGAATTACTTAAATTTAAAGGAAATAGACCGTTTTTTCCAGTAACACATTTATTATGTTAAAGAACAGGCGAAATGTACATTAGGTGTCAATGTTTGCATTTTTATGGAATTTCACAGTTCTGATTAAAATAAGATGTAACTGTTAAATTCTAAAAAAACTTCTCTGTAAAAATAAATGTATTTTTTACAGTGTAGGACCATAATATCTGCATCAGTACAATCCGCCCAAATACGTAACCATATCCACCTTTTTGAGTAAGCTGCAAACATTTAAATGAACAATCCCGACGCCAGTCCTTGATTTAAAATCAACATGTGTGTTAAACTTGTGACAACATCAGGACCTGGATTCGGTTTTACATTTCCAGAAATCAAAAGTAACAGTACAATAAACTCCATCTGCATTTTAGAATTCTTTGGTAAATTTTCTTAATTTGTTAAATTGGTAAAAGACCCAAGGGAACTTCCTGAAGTAACAACAAAATAATCTTGCAAAACCATGATTCTAGCAAGCTTATCAAGCGGCCAGAGTCCAAACTACTAAATAAATAAGAAAATAATGAAGTAACACTCGTTGTATTTTCGAGCGTTCCCTTTTTTGAATAATTTTCAGTTGAACATGTTGAGCTTTCACGGAATTGTTTAACACCATGAAAACTTCCACTACCGCTTGTTATAAAGAAAATAAGAAATAAAACAAAAATGTATAATGAAATATATATCTTGTTCCTGAATTTAACACAATATACAGTTTGTTTGTATAAATTGTCCAGTAAGTCCCAGGAAAGTCTCCCAAGGATGTTTCAGTGGCTATAATATAGTTAAGCCTCATAAAAGGTCCAAGTTGAGTAATATTGAAAAGACTGCAAGACAAATTTCCAAATTTAGAAACCACCCGAACAATGCCGTTCATCTCTTGTTCACCGTAGAGAAAATGGTAAAAAGCACTTTCCTTTATCTGGTAAAGTGTGGTATTCATCAAGGCCAGACGATCTCACAACACAAGCCGATTTCAGAAAGTGCGCTTCAGAAGATCCAAAGCCCGTCTTTATGTTCCTTTCTCTGGTACACTGTAAAAAATGTTCCGTAATTTTTATGGAAAAATACCAGCAGCTGTGGTTGCCAGTAAAATTCTGTAAAAAATACAGGAAAAGAACGTAAACAGTCTTGCAGTTTAAAACTTCAGGGCACAAACTTCAAACAGTGAATGAACTTAATACATTTGAGTATTTTATATCAACAACATTTCTTTATAGAAAATTAAAACTTGGTCCAAATGCATAAAAGTGAAAACATTACATTTACTTAATTTATTTCTTCGTAATTCATTAATAAAGTCACTTTTAAACAAAACAACATGCAGCATGACATCAGAATATCTTTGTCTGACCGTGAGTTAAACACAGACTCCACTCTTCAGCATAGTGGTGACCCACAAAACATTTAATATCAGAAAAGAAAAGAGAAAATACCAATTCCGTAGTTTTTACGGAAAAATACCGGCAGCTGTGGTTGCCAGTAAACTACCGTAAAATTACGGGAACATCCTGTTTTTATTCATCCAATCAATTTACAGTAGAAAACATGAGCCACACCCACTATTCATCTTGTAAATACGTCAGAATACTGAAGACGATCATCACTTCTGCTTCACAGGGACTGCAGCAAAACAGCCATGACTTGATGCTTTATAGGTTTATTCAATATTATAAATGAGGACAACATGTAACTTTAAAGCACTACCTAAACTCTTGAACATGTACTTAACCACCAACCCAAATAATTTAATGCATTAGCTTTATCTGAGCTTTCCTCCCACCTGAGTCAGTGTGTTTCAACTCATAGATGTCAATACTGGGGAAAGACTTCTTCACATGGAAAGCAAAGGGTCAAGACCACAACTAAAGCAAACACTCATCACCATAATGGTGACTCAACAAAACCATCAACATGTAAACTTGTGTTCATTTTCAATTAGAACTTTTGTAGACGTGCAACAGAAATAAAGTGACAGTGGTGTCTGTAAGTGAAGGTGATAAAAGTGTTTGTGGAGTTGACAAAAACTCCTTGTGAAAACTTTGGAATTTCACTGTTCATTTCCAAGAGAATTTGACAGTTTTATCCGTATTTTTATGGACGTTTTTTGACGTTTTTTGTAGTTTTCTCTGTGAAAACTACAGAATTTCACTGTTAATTTCACAGCATTTTTACAGGATTTTTCCGTAAAAAACAATGGATTTTTTGCTGTTAATTTTACAGTGTTTCTCCGTATTTTTTACTGACACTTTCTGATAACAGAAATTTTACAGGATTTTACCGTTAATTTCACAGGCATTTTTTACAGTGTGGACATAAAAGATTTTAGATATACTTTTGTAACCCTTTCCAGCTTTATGTAAGTCAACAATTCTTGATCGTAGGTCTTCTGAGAGCTCTTTTGTGCGAGGCATGGTTCACATCAGACAACGCTTCTTCAGAACAGCAAACTCAAAACTGGTGTGTGTTTTTTATTGGACAGGCCAGCTTTAATCAACACATCCAATCTCATCACATTGATTGGACCCCAGGTTGGCTGACTCCTGGCTCCAATTAGCTCTTGGAGAAGTCATTAGCCTAGGGTTTCACATACTTTTTCCACCCTGCACTATGAATGTTTACATGTTGTGTTCAATAAAAACATGAAAACGTATAATGTTTGTGCGGTATTAGTTTAAGCAGACTGTGTTTCTCTATTGTTGTGACTTAGATGAAGATCAGAACATATTTTATGACCAATTTATGAAGAAATCCAAGTAAGCCCGAAGGGTTCACATACTTTTTCTTTCAACTGTATATGTTCTATTGAAGGTCTGAGGAGGATTTAATATTTGGTAGCAATACTTGGTAATCATTCAATTTATTTACGATAAGACATTTAAAAATATATTTACTGTCATATGAAATAATGAAAACTCACACTTCTATCAATATATTAATAATGGACTGATGGAATAAAGAGGAATAAAGCAAAGTGAGTCCAGGGACACGATCTGAGAGCCTCATCATATAAGAATCATCACTTTTTGCTTCTCTGACGTCATTGTTCCGACCCAGAAACAGAAAACACAAATGAGATGAGATAACATCAGATGTTGACATCAATATTTACTTTGATGTTTCAGGGCCGCCGGCTGTCACACATTGGGCGTAAGACTCACTCATTTGACTCTGTTGTCACGCTCTCACGCCACACATCTGTTTTCACACGCAGGGCCGCTCTTCAATGTGACCTCCTTCCTCAAATATGACCTTAAGTCCGTGCGGGGGAAGTCGCATCACAGGCTTCAATATCCCTCTGGAAGCATGAGACCCCCAGCACAGAGATGTTAGTATATAATATATATACATACATATATATACATATTATAATCTAAAACAATTATTATGAACATTATTTTCCCTCATGTATTGTTTCACCACACATAGTTAGATACAATTTAATATGTCAACAATCCCCTTATAGTTATGTTTATGACAGCAAATGTGCTCGTTTTATTAAAGACTACACAGTGGTTTTAAAGGTGGTGTGAGTTATCAGCAGAAAGTATAATACACCGGTGAACAGAGAGCAGAATTGTGACCCCGGGACACTCTTGAGAGGGAGGGGGACACTGTGTATAGCATCAGACTCATCGGGCTCATTTTCTGTAACACCTCTTCCAAACACTGGGACTGTAGTTAAGATCCTTGCCTTTCATGATCTGCTTTTGTTTCATGCACCAATGGTCCAAAAGTCAGTGCGTTGTGCTTTGCTGACACAAAACGATGATGTTACGTATCCTCACACTTTTTTAAGTGTGTATGAGGAAATCCTTGACCTTTAGTGGGTATACGGCGTATAACCTGTGTATCACGTACACTTCACCACTAACTATGATAGCAAGAAACCATTGAATCAATATTATAATCAGATGTGTCAATGTTAATAGACTGCATTGCATGGACATATATTTTTTCCTAAATGGTTAAATTCACAGATGTTATATTTCATGTTTTATTGTTGTGGTTATTTTGAAATGCTTATTAGGGTTTCGAGCACGAAGTGCTGAAAACCTATTGTTTCTGTAAGGATTTTTATTAGGGTTTCGAGCACGAAGTGCTGAAAACCTATTGTTTTTGTAAGGATTTTTATTCTTATTATTATTAGGGTTTCGAGCACGAAGTGCTGAAAACCTATTGTTTTTGTAAGGATTTTTATTAGGGTTTCGAGCACGAAGTGCTGAAAACCTATTGTTTTTGTAAGGATTTTTATTATTAGGGTTTCGAGCACGAAGTGCTGAAAACCTATTGTTTTTGTAAGGATTTTTATTATTATTATTATTTTTCCGCCATAAAACCGGTCGCCCAGCCCAAACCGTAAGTCGTAGAAACTCGACACTTGGTCATTTGGTTGTATCTGTGCAGGCTACTCAGATACAGTGACCCAGCCAAATCGGCCCATAGGTGGCGCTACAGCGATGAAAAGCGTGTTTGCGCACGTTAACGCTCGTTACTCCTAAACCGTTTGTCGCACACCCAAGTGTTTTATATCATTGTAATCATTGGCTCAAAAGCTAAAAAACGTATATCCCCGATTTCATTTCCGGTATGCAAATTTTCCCGCTAATTTGCATTTTAGGAAAAAAATAAAAAATGAACTAGTCCCTGGATTTTTGCCCGATCGGAACCAAACCAACGCTGATAAATTCTGTGGAGTGTGAATGTAAATATTCATTGAAAAAAAGTTGAAATTTCGATTCAGGGTCGCTAGGGGGCATCAAAACGTCAAACCCGGAAGTAGCCTATTTCCTTAAAATGGCTATACCTAGAGAACGGTTTGAGATATCTTAACGGGGCTTAGAACATATGTGTAGAACCTCAGTCCGGGGTCAAAATAAAAAAAACTCGGTGTTTGACCACTAGGTGGCGCTATAATAGTAACAAACTCGAAAAGGGCTATAACTATCCAACCGTTTGCCCGATCGACATATTATTTGGTATGGTGTGTCTTTGTGTCATGAACCTTGACTGTATAAAAGGACTTTGGCGTATCTCAAAAAACATGTCTGCCATCGGTCAATTAAATGTGAGCACTCATTAGACAGGGTTAACTGACGCCGATAAAAACGACACTTGCTGGGCTTATTTGCCTCATGGTCCTGAAGGTCTGTAAGAAACATGAACTCATTCGGCCACCGGGGGGCGAAATAATGCTTTTGGAGTGCTTAATCAATTCTGTATCACGTGACATTTGACATATACAGAAACTATTGGTATCATATGATAGCTCTTCTCATTCTGAACAACTTTGCCTCTGGACACGCGTCTGTCAATCAAACGGTTTGTGAGTTATCGCTGATGATGTCAAAACCTACTTTCCCGAACTAGTCCTTGGTTTTTCAACCAATCGGAACCAAACCAATGCAGATGACTTCTGTGGAGTGTGAATGTAAATAATCATTGAAAAAAAGTTGAAATTTCTTTTCACCGTTGCTTAGGGACGCCAAAACTTAAAATGGGCAGATCCTATCACATTAAAATGGCCATAAATCCAGAAGGGCTTAACATATCATCATGGGGCTCAGTTGATATGTGTAGACCATCACTCCGAGGTCACGTACAAAAGAAGGTAGCGTTTGGACACTAGGTGGCGCTAAAACAGTAAAAATGGCAAAATTGACGTGTATCTCATATCTTAAACAATTGTGTATCACATGACATTTGACACTTACACAAACTAATGATATCATTTAATAGTCCTCCTCTTCATTCTGAACAACTTTGCCTCTTGATCCATTGATGTCACACAAACGGTTCACGAGTTATCGGTGATGGTGTTTAAAACTGACTTTTGCTAACTAGTTCTTTGATTTTTTTAAGCAATTTCTAAATTCTCTATTTTAGGTACATTATTATTGATCATAAAGATTATGAAATGACCATGCCAGTAAACATTCATAACATTTAGTTTGATAATTATTCAAGGGAATGTATTCAATTATACAACACATCTCTTAGATGGTGTGTGACTATGTTCCACATTATAAATCTGGTGGCGAAATGGCCAGGCTCTGTTCACGACTCAAGTATCGGAGAGTTATGCACATTATTTGGACGTGGCAAGTCAAATAGACTTTACAAACTAACTGGATTACTAATTTTGGGCCTAACAGAACTGCATGTTTCTATTATACAGGTGACTATGATGGAATCCTGCTAGGGGATAAAGGCTATGCCTGCAGGCAGTATTTTATGATACCATTACCTGACACCAACCAACTTTGAATTAGTTTTTTTGTTGTTTGATTGAGAGAAAACAGCTAGTCATGAGTGTGTAAGCATGCAACGCTTCTTTGAGCTGATACTGATCATTTCTATAATTTTTCTGTGTTGGTGGGAGTTTGATCCGTCGTGGGTTCGTTGGGGTCTGACCCCTTACACTGTTCGTGGATGCACTGCTCCATTGAATGGCATAAATACTCGAAACCCGCTTAAAGGCTGCTTGCAGCTTTAATTATTATTATTTTTCCGCCATAAAACCGGTCGCCCAGCCCAAACCGTAAGTCGTAGAAACTCGACACTTGGTCATTTGGTTGTATCTGTGCAGGCTACTCAGATACAGTGACCCAGCCAAATCGGCCCATAGGTGGCGCTACAGCGATGAAAAGCGTGTTTGCGCACGTTAACGCTCGTTACTCCTAAACCGTTTGTCGCACACCCAAGTGTTTTATATCATTGTAATCATTGGCTCAAAACCTAAAAAACGTATATCCCCGATTTCATTTCCGGTATGCAAATTTTCCCGCTAATTTGCATTTTAGGAAAAAAAAAAAAAATGAACTAGTCCCTGGATTTTTGCCCGATCGGAACCAAACCAACGCTGATGAATTCTGTAGAGTGTGAATGTAAATATTCATTGAAAAAAAGTTGAAATTTCGATTCAGGGTCGCTAGGGGGCATCAAAACGTCAAACCCGGAAGTAGCCTATTTCATTAAAATGGCTATACCTAGAGAACGGTTTGAGATATCTTCACGGGGCTTAGACCATATGTGTAGACCCTCAGTCCGGGGTCACAATAAAAAAAACTCGGTGTTTGGCCACTAGGTGGCGCTATAATAGCAAAGAACTCGAAAAGGGCTATAACTAAGCAACCGTTTGCCCGATCGACATATTATTTGGTATGGTGTGTCTTTGTGTCATGAACCTTGACTGTATAAAAGGACTTTGGCGTATCTCAAAAAACATGTCTGCCATCGGTCAATTAAATGTGAGCACTCATTAGACAGGGTTAACTGAGGCCGATCGAAACGACACTTGCTGGACTTGTTCGACTCATGGTCCTGAAGGTCTATAAGAAACGTGAACTTATTCGGCCACCGGGGGGCGAAATAACGCTTTTGGAGTGCATAAACAACTGTGTATCACGTGACATTTGACATATACAGAAACTATTGTATCATATGATAGCTCTTCTCATTCTGAACAACTTTGCTTCTTGACACGCTTCTGTCAATCAAACGGTTTTTGAGTTATCGCTGATGATGTCAAAACCTACTTTCGCGAACTAGTCCTTGGTTTTTCAACCAATCGGAACCAAACCAATGCAGATGACATCTGTGGAGTGTGAATGTAAATAATCATTGAAAAAAAGTTGAAATTTCCTTTCACCATTGCTAAGGGATGCCAAAACTTAAAATGGGCGGATCCTATCACATTAAAATGGCCATAAATCCAGAATGGCTTAACATATCATCATGCGGCTCGGAACATATGTGTAGACCATCACTCCAAGGTCACGTACAAAAGAAGGTAGCGTTTGGACACTAGGTGGCGCTAAAACAGTAAAATTGACGTGTATCTCATATCTTAAACAATTGTGTATCACATGACATTTGACACTTACACAAACTAATGATATCATTTAATAGTCCTCCTCTTCATTCTGAACAACTTTGCCTCTTGATCCATTGATGTCACACAAACGGTTCACGAGTTATCGGTGATGGTGTTTAAAACTGACTTTTGCTAACTAGTTCTTTGATTTTTTTAAGCAATTTCTAAATTCTCTATTGCAGGTACATTATTATTGATCATAAAGATTATGAAATGACCATGCCAGTAAACATTCATAACATTTAGTTTGATAATTATTCAAGGGAATGTATTCAATTATACAACACATCTCTTAGATGGTGTGTGACTATGTTCCACATTATAAATCTGGTGGCGAAATGGCCAGGCTCTGTTCACGACTCAAGTATCTTCAGAGAGTTATGCACATTATTTGGACGTGACAAGTCAAATAGACTTTACAAACTAACTGGATTACTAATTTTGGGCCTAACAGAACTGCATGTTTCTATTATACAGGTGACTATGATGGAATCCTGCTAGGGGACAAAGGCTACACCTGCAGGCAGTATTTTATGACACCATTACCTGACACCAACCAACTTTGAATAAGTTTATTTTGTTGTTTTTATTAAGGGAAAACAGCTAGTCATGAGTGTGTAATCATGCAACGCTACTTTGAGGTGATACTGATCATTTCTATAATTTTTCTGTGTGTGGGACTTTGATCCATCGTGGGTTCGTTGGGGTTTGACCCCTTAGCCTGTTCGTGGATGCATAACTGCATTGAATGGCGCAAATTCTCGAAACCCGCTTAAAGGCTGCTTGCAGCTTTAATTATTAGGGTTTCGAGCACGAAGTGCTGAAAACCTATTGTTTTTGTAAGGATTTTTATTATTATTATTATTTTTCCGCCCTAAAACCGGTCGCCCAGCCCAAACCGTAAGTCGTAGAAACTTGACACTTGGTCAGTTGGTTGTATCTGTGCAGGCTACTCAGATACAGTGACCCAGCCAAATCGGCCCATAGGTGGCGCTACAGCGATGAAAAGCGTGTTTGCGCTTGTTAGCGCTCGTTACTCCTAAACCGTTTGTCGCACACCCAAGTGTTTTATATCATTGTAATCATTGGCTCAAAACTTAAAAAACGTATATCTCCGATTTCATTTCCGGTATGCAAATTTTTTCGCTAATTTGCATTTTATGAAAAAAAGAAAAAATGAACTAGTCCCTGGATTTTTGCCCGATCTGAACCAAACCAACGCCGATGTATTCAGTTGAGTCTGAATGTAAATATTCATTGAAAAAAAGTTGAAATTTCGATTCAGGGTCGCTAGGGGGTATCAAAACATCAAACCCGGAAGTAGCCTATTTCATTAAAATGGCTATACCTAGAGAACGGTTTGAGATATCTTCACGGGGCTTAGACCATATGTGTAGACCCTCAGTCCGGGGTCACCATAAAAAAAACTCGGTGTTTGGCCACTAGATGGCGCTATAATAGCAAAGAACTCGAAAAGGGCTATAACTACGCAACCGTTTGCCCGATCGACATATTATTTGGTATGGTGTGTCTTTGTGTCATGAACCTTGACTGTATAAAAGGACTTTGGCGTTTCTCTAAAAACATGTCTGCCATTGGCCAATGAATTTTGAGCACTCATTAGACCGGGTAAACGGAGGCCGATCAAAACGACACTTGCTGGGCTTATTCGTCTCACGGTCCTTAAGGTCTGTAAGAAATGTGAACTCATTTGGCCACCGGGGGCGAAATAACGCTTTTGGAGTACATAATCAATTCAGTATCACGTGACATTTGATATATACATAAACTATTGGTATCATAAGATTGCTCTTCTCATTCTGAACAACTTTGGCTCTGGACACGCTTCTGTCGATCAAACGGTTCGTGAGTTATTGCTGATGATGTCAAAAACCTACTTTTGCAAACTAGTTCCTGGTTTTTCAACCGCTAAAACAGTAAAAATGGCAATATTTCATTTCTTAAACAATTGTGTATCACGTGACAGTTGACATTTACACAAACTGATGATATCATACGATAGTCCTCCTCTTCATTCTAAACAACTTTGCCTCTTGATCCATTGATGTCAATCAAACGGTTCACGAGTTATCGGTGATGATGTTAAAAACTGACTATTGCTAACTAGTTCTTTGATTTTCAAGCAATATCAAAATTCTCTATTGCAGGTATAATTAATCATAAAGATTATGAAATGACCATGCCAGTAAACATTCATAACATTTAGTTTGATAATTATTCAAGGTAATGTATTCAATTATAAAACAAATCTCTTAGATAATGTGTGACTATGTACCATATTATAAATGTGGTGGCGAAATGGCCAGGCTCTGTGCACGACTCAAGTATCTTCAGAGAGTTATGCACATTATTTGAACGTGACAAGTCAAATAGACTTTACAAACTAACTGGATTACTAATTTTGGGCCTAACAGAACTGCATTTTTCTATTATACAGGTGACTATGATGGAATCCTGCTAGGGGACAAAGGCTATGCCTGCAGGCAGTATTTTATGACACCATTACCTGACACCAACCAACTTTGAATTCGTTTATTTTGTTGTTTTATTGAGAGAAAACAGCTAGTCATGAGTGTGTAAGCATGCAACGCTTCCTTGAGCTGATACTGATCATTTCTATCATTTTTTAGTGTGTGTGGGACTTTGATCCGTCGTGGGTTCGTTGGGGTTTGACCCCTTAGCCTGTTGGTGGATCCGTGGCTGCATTGAATGGCGCAAATTCTCGAAACCCGCTTAAAGGCTGCTTGCAGCTTTAATTATTATTATTTTTCCGCCATAAAACCGGTCGCCCAGCCCAAACCGTAAGTCGTAGAAACTCGACACTTGGTCATTTGGTTGTATCTGTGCAGGCTACTCAGATACAGTGACCCAGCCAAATCGGCCCATAGGTGGCGCTACAGCGATGAAAAGCGTGTTTGCGCACGTTAACGCTCGTTACTCCTAAACCGTTTGTCGCACACCCAAGTGTTTTATATCATTGTAATCATTGGCTCAAAACCTAAAAAACGTATATCCCCGATTTCATTTCCGGTATGCAAATTTTCCCGCTAATTTGCATTTTAGGAAAAAAAAAAAAAATGAACTAGTCCCTGGATTTTTGCCCGATCGGAACCAAACCAACGCTGATAAATTCTGTGGAGTGTGAATGTAAATATTCATTGAAAAAAAGTTGAAATTTCGATTCAGGGTCGCTAGGGGGCATCAAAACGTCAAACCCGGAAGTAGCCTATTTCATTAAAATGGCTATACCTAGAGAACGGTTTGAGATATCTTCACGGGGCTTAGACCATATGTGTAGACCCTCAGTCTGGGGTCACAATAAAAAAAACTCGGTGTTTGGCCACTAGGTGGCGCTATAATAGCAAAGAACTCGAAAAGGGCTATAACTAAGCAACCGTTTGCCCGATCGACTAATTATTTGGTATGGTGTGTCTTTGTGTCATGAACCTTGACTGTATAAAAGGACTTTGGCGTATCTCAAAAAACAAGTCTGCCATCGGTCAATTAAATGTGAGCACTCATTATACCGGGTAAACGGAGGCCGATCAAAACGACACTCGCTGGGCTTATTCGTCTCACGGTCTTTAAGGTCTGTAAGAAATGTGAACTCATTTGGCCACCGGGGGGCGAAATAGCGCTTTTGGAGTGCATAAACAATTCTGTATCACGTGACATTTGAGATATACAGAAACTATTGGTATCATAAGATTGCTCTTCTCATTCTGAACAACTTTGCCTCTGGACATGCTTCTGTCGATCAAACGGTTCGTGAGTTATCGCTGATGATGTCAAAAACCTACTTTCGCGAACTAGTTCCTGGTTTTTCAACCGATCGGAACCAAACCAATGCAGATGACTTCTGTGGAGTGTGAATGTAAATAATCATTGAAAAAAAGTTGAAATTTCTTTTCACCGTTGCTTAGGGACGCCAAAACTTAAAATGGGCGGATCCTATCACATTAAAATGGCCATAAATCCAGAAGGGCTTAACATATCATCATGGGGCTCAGTTGATATGTGTAGACCATCACTCCGAGGTCACGTACAAAAGAAGGTAGAGTTTGGACACTAGGTGGCGCTAAAACAGTAAAAATGGCAAAATTGACGTGTATCTCATATCTTAAACAATTGTGTATCACATGACATTTGACACTTACACAAACTAATGATATAATTTAATAGTCCTCCTCTTCATTCTGAACAACTTTGCCTCTTGATCCATTGATGTCACACAAACGGTTCACGAGTTATCGGTGATGGTGTTTAAAACTGACTTTTGCTAACTAGTTCTTTGATTTTTTTAAGCAATTTCAAAATTCTCTATTGCAGGTACATTATAATTGATCATAAAGATTATGAAATGACCATGCCAGTAAACATTCATAACATTTAGTTTGATAATTATTCAAGGGAATGTATTCATTTATACAACAAATCTCTTAGATGGTGTGTGACTATGTTCCACATTATAAATCTGGTGGCGAAATGGCCAGGCTCTGTTCACGACTCAAGTATCTTCAGAGAATTATGCACATTATTTGGACGTGGCAAGTCAAATAGACTTTACAAACTAACTGGATTACTAATTTTGGGCCTAACAGAACTGCATTTTTCTATTATATAGGTGACTATGATGGAATCCTGCTAGGGGATAAAGGCTATACCTGCAGGCAGTATTTTATGATACCATTACCTGACACCAACCAACTTTGAATTAGTTTATTTTGTTGTTTTATTGAGAGAAAACAGCTAGTCATGAGTGTGTAAGCATGCAACGCTTCTTTGAGCTGATACTGATAATTTCTATAATTTTTCTGTGTTGGTGGGAGTTTGATCCGTCGTGGGTTCGTTGGGGTCTGACCCCTTACACTGTTCGTGGATGCACTGCTCCATTGAATGGCATAAATACTCGAAACCCGCTTAAAGGCTGCTTGCAGCTTTAATTAGGGTTTCGAGCACGAAGTGCTGAAAACCTATTGTTTTTGTAAGGATTTTTATTCTTATTAGGGTTTCGAGCACGAAGTGCTGAAAACCTATTGTTTTTGTAAGGATTTTTATTCTTATTATTATTTTTCCGCCATAAAACCGGTCGCCCAGCCCAAACCGTAAGTCGTAGAAACTCGACACTTGGTCATTTGGTTGTATCTGTGCAGGCTACTCAGATACAGTGACCCAGCCAAATCGGCCCATAGGTGGCGCTACAGCGATGAAAAGCGTGTTTGCGCACGTTAACGCTCGTTACTCCTAAACCGTTTGTCGCACACCCAAGTGTTTTATATCATTGTAATCATTGGCTCAAAACCTAAAAAACGTATATCCCCGATTTCATTTCCGGTATGCAAATTTTCCCGCTAATTTGCATTTTAGAAAAAAAAAAAAAAATGAACTAGTCCCTGGATTTTTGCCCGATCGGAACCAAACCAACGCTGATAAATTCTGTGGAGTGTGAATGTAAATATTCATTGAAAAAAAGTTGAAATTTCGATTCAGGGTCGCTAGGGGGCATCAAAACGTCAAACCCGGAAGTAGCCTATTTCATTAAAATGGCTATACCTAGAGAACGGTTTGAGATATCTTCACGGGGCTTAGACCATATGTGTAGACCCTCAGTCCGGGGTCACAATAAAAAAAACTCGGTGTTTGGCCACTAGGTGGCGCTATAATAGCAAAGAACTCGAAAAGGGCTATAACTAAGCAACCGTTTGCCCGATCGACTAATTATTTGTTATGGTGTGTCTTTGTGTCATGAACCTTGACTGTATAAAAGGACTTTGGCGTTTCTCAAAAATCATGTCTGCCAACGGTCAACGAAGTTTGAGCACTCATTAGACCGGGTTAACTGAGGCCGATCGAAACGACACTTGCTGGACTTGTTCGACTCATGGTCCTGAAGGTCTATAAGAAACGTGAACTTATTCGGCCACCGGGGGGCGAAATAACGCTTTTGGAGTGCATAAACAACTGTGTATCACGTGACATTTGACATATACAGAAACTATTGGTATCATATGATAGCTCTTCTCATTCTGAACAACTTTGCTTCTTGACACGCTTCTGTCAATCAAACGGTTTTTGAGTTATCGCTGATGATGTCAAAACCTACTTTCGCGAACTAGTCCTTGGTTTTTCAACCAATCGGAACCAAACCAATGCAGATGACATCTGTGGAGTGTGAATGTAAATAATCATTGAAAAAAAGTTGAAATTTCCTTTCACCATTGCTTAGGGACGCCAAAACTTAAAATGGGCGGATCCTATCACATTAAAATGGCCATAAATCCAGAATGGCTTAACATATCATCATGCGGCTCGGAACATATGTGTAGACCATCACTCCAAGGTCACGTACAAAAGAAGGTAGCGTTTGGACACTAGGTGGCGCTAAAACAGTAAAATTGACGTGTATCTCATATCTTAAACAATTGTGTATCACATGACATTTGACACTTACACAAACTAATGATATCATTTAATAGTCCTCCTCTTCATTCTGAACAACTTTGCCTCTTGATTCATTGATGTCACACAAACGGTTCACGAGTTATCGGTGATGGTGTTTAAAACTGACTTTTGCTAACTAGTTCTTTGATTTTTTTTAAGCAATTTCAAAATTCTCTATTGCAGGTACATTATAATTGATCATAAAGATTATGAAATGACCATGCCAGTAAACATTCATAACATTTAGTTTGATAATTATTCAAGGGAATGTATTCAATTATACAACAAATCTCTTAGATGGTGTGTGACTATGTTCCACATTATAAATGTGGTAGCGAAATGGCCAGGCTCTGTGCACGACTCAAGTATCTTCAGAGAGTTATGCACATTATTTGGACGTGACAAGTCAAATAGACTTTACAAACTAACTGGATTACTAATTTTGGGCCTTTTTGGGCCTAACAGAACTGCACTTTTCTATTATACAGGTGACTATGATGGAATCCTGCTAGGGGACAAAGGCTACACCTGCAGGCAGTATTTTATGACACCATTACCTGACACCAACCAACTTTGAATAAGTTTATTTTGTTGTTTTTATTAAGGGAAAACAGCTAGTCATGAGTGTATAATCATGCAACGCTACTTTGAGGTGATACTGATCATTTCTATAATTTTTCTGTGTGTGGGACTTTGATCCATCGTGGGTTCGTTGGGGTTTGACCCCTTAGCCTGTTCGTGGATGCATAACTGCATTGAATGGCGCAAATTCTCGAAACCCGCTTAAAGGCTGCTTGCAGCTTTAATTAGGGTTTCGAGCACGAAGTGCTGAAAACCTATTGTTTTTGTAAGGATTTTTATTAGGGTTCGAGCCCGAAGGGCTAGAAACCTATTGTATTTGTTGGTTTTATTAGGGTTTCGAGCACGAAGTGCTGAAAACCTATTGTTTTTGTAAGGATTTTTATTATTATTATTATTTTTCCGCCATAAAACCGGTCGCCCAGCCCAAACCGTAAGTCGTAGAAACTCGACACTTGGTCATTTGGTTGTATCTGTGCAGGCTACTCAGATACAGTGACCCAGCCAAATCGGCCCATAGGTGGCGCTACAGCGATGAAAAGCGTGTTTGCGCACGTTAACGCTCGTTACTCCTAAACCGTTTGTCGCACACCCAAGTGTTTTATATCATTGTAATCATTGGCTCAAAACCTAAAAAACGTATATCCCCGATTTCATTTCCGGTATGCAAATTTTCCCGCTAATTTGCATTTTAGGAAAAAAAAAAAAAATGAACTAGTCCCTGGATTTTTGCCCGATCGGAACCAAACCAACGCTGATAAATTCTGTGGAGTGTGAATGTAAATATTCATTGAAAAAAAGTTGAAATTTCGATTCAGGGTCGCTAGGGGGCATCAAAACGTCAAACCCGGAAGTAGCCTATTTCATTAAAATGGCTATACCTAGAGAACGGTTTGAGATATCTTCACGGGGCTTAGACCATATGTGTAGACCCTCAGTCTGGGGTCACAATAAAAAAAACTCGGTGTTTGGCCACTAGGTGGCGCTATAATAGCAAAGAACTCGAAAAGGGCTATAACTAAGCAACCGTTTGCCCGATCGACTAATTATTTGGTATGGTGTGTCTTTGTGTCATGAACCTTGACTGTATAAAAGGACTTCTGCGTATCTCAAAAAACAAGTCTGCCATCGGCCAATGAAGTTTGAGCACTCATTAGACCGGGTAAACGGAGGCCGATCAAAATGACACTCGCTGGGCTTATTCGTCTCACGGTCTTTAAGGTCTGTAAGAAACATGAACTCATTCGGCCACCGGGGGGCGAAATAATGCTTTTGGAGTGCATGAACAACTGTGTATCACGTGACATTTGACATATACAGAAACTATTGGTATCATATGATAGCTCTTCTCATTCTGAACAACTTTGCCTCTGGACACGCGTCTGTCAATCAAACGGTTTGTGAGTTATCGCTGATGATGTCAAAACCTACTTTCGCGAACTAGTCCTTGGTTTTTCAACCAATCGGAACCAAACCAATGCAGATGACTTCTGTGGAGTGTGAATGTAAATAATCATTGAAAAAAAGTTGAAATTTCTTTTCACCGTTGCTTAAGGACGCCAAAACTTAAAATGGGCAGATCCTATCACATTAAAATGGCCATAAATCCAGAAGGGCTTAACATATCATCATGGGGCTCAGTTGATATGTGTAGACCATCACTCCGAGGTCACGTACAAAAGAAGGTAGCGTTTGGACACTAGGTGGCGCTAAAACAGTAAAAATGGCAAAATTGACGTGTATCTCATATCTTAAACAATTGTGTATCACATGACATTTGACACTTACACAAACTAATGATATCATTTAATAGTCCTCCTCTTCATTCTGAACAACTTTGCCTCTTGATCCATTGATGTCACACAAACGGTTCACGAGTTATCGGTGATGGTGTTTAAAACTGACTTTTGCTAACTAGTTCATTGATTTTTTTAAGCAATTTCTAAATTCTCTATTGCAGGTACATTATAATTGATCATAAAGATTACGAAATGACCATGCCAGTAAACATTCATAACATTTAGTTTGATAATTATTCAAGGGAATGTATTCAATTATACAACACATCTCTTAGATGGTGTGTGACTATGTTCCACATTATAAATCTGGTGGCGAAATGGCCAGGCTCTGTTCACGACTCAAGTATCGGAGAGTTATGCACATAATTTGGACGTGGCAAGTCAAATAGTCTTTACAAACTAACTGGATTACTAATTTTGGGCCTAACAGAACTGCATTTTTCCATTATATAGGTGACTATGATGGAATCCTGCTAGGGGATAAAGGCTATGCCTGCAGGCAGTATTTTATGATACCATTACCTGACACCAACCAACTTTGAATTAGTTTATTTTGTTGTTTTATTGAGAGAAAACAGCTAGTCATGAGTGTGTAAGCATGCAACGCTTCTTTGAGCTGATACTGATAATTTCTATAATTTTTCTGTGTTGGTGGGAGTTTGATCCGTCGTGGGTTCGTTGGGGTCTGACCCCTTACACTGTTCGTGGATGCACTGCTCCATTGAATGGCATAAATACTCGAAACCCGCTTAAAGGCTGCTTGCAGCTTTAATTATTCTTCTTCTTATTATTATTCTGCCATAAAACTGATACTGCAGCCCAAACCGTAAGGCCGACAGAGCTGAGACTTGGTCAGATGGTAGTAGTCCTTGTCGCTACTCAGATACACGGAGCCAGCCATATCGACCCATAGGTGGCGCTATAGCAATACCAAACGCGTTTGCGCTTGTTACTCCGAAACCGTTTGTCGCACACCCAAGTGTCTTATATCAGTGTAATCACTGGCTCAAAACTTAAAAAACGTATATCTCCGATTTCATTTCCGCCATTATAGATTTTTCGCTAATTAGCATTTTATGAAAAAAAAAAAAAATGAACTAGTCCCTGGATTTTTGCCCTATTGGAACCAAACCAACGCTGATGAGTTCTGTGGAGTGTGAATATGAATAATTATTAAAAAAAAGTTCAATTTTCAATTCACGGTCGCTAGGTGGCGCTAAAACATCCAAACCGGAAGTAACATATTTAGCTAAAATGACCATAACTCCTGAACTGTTTGAGATATCTTCATGGGGCTTGGAACACATGTGTAGACCCTCAGTCCGGGGTCACAATAAAAAAACAGTGGCGTTTGGCCACTAGATGGCGCTATAATTTGAATGAGCTAGAAAATGTCTATAACTACGCAACAGTTTGCCCGATTGACTTATTATTTGGTATGGTGTGTCTTTGTCTCATTCTACATGAATATCTAAATGGACATTGGCGTATATCAAAAAACATGGCCGCCATTGGTCGATGAAGTTTGAGCACTCATTACGCCGGGTTAACGGAGGCCGATCAAAACGCCACTCACTGGGCTTATTTGTCTCATGGTCCTGACGGTGTGTAAGAAACATGAACTTATTCGGCCACCGGGGGGCGTAATAGCGCTTTTGGAGTGCATGCACAACTGTGTATCACGTGATATTTGACATTTACCCAAACTATGGTTATAATATGATAGTACTCTTCATTCTGAGCAACTTTGCCTCTGGAACAACTTCAATCGATCAAACGGTTTGTGAGTTATCGCTGATGATGTCAAAAACCTACTTTCGCGAACTAGTTCCTGGTTTTTCAACCGATCGGAACCAAACCAATGCAGATGACTTCTGTGGAGTGTGAATGTAAATAATCATTGAAAAAAAGTTGAAATTTTTCTTTCACCGCTGCTTAGGGACGCCAAAACTTAAAATGGTCTGAGCCTATCACATTAAAATGGCCATAAATCCAGAACGGCTCAACATATCATCATGGGGCTCAGATGATATGTGTAGACCATCATTCCAAGGTCACATACAAAGGAAGGTGGCGTTTGGATACTAGGTGGCGCTAAAACATTAAAAAAGGCAAAATGTACATGTATTTTGGTGGCCTGGACAACTTTGTGTCATGTGACATTTGACTAATACACAAACTATTGATATCAAACGATAGATCTCCTCATTCATAACAACTTTGCCTCTTGAACCATTGATGTCTATCAAATGGTTTGTGAGTTATTGGTGATGATGTATAAAACCTACTTTTGCAAACTTGTTCAAGGATTTTCAAGCAATTACAAAATTTCCACCACAGTACATTTCTCTGGACTCTCTAGGTCAATAATCATCAAAAACATGTTGAGTTTTTTTTTTGTGACCATAACAGGGTCCTTTATTATATTAGCGTGAAACGAGTGTGGTGAAGGTCACCACTCCTTAATAATTAATCCAACTGACTTGCCATTAAGTACTATTATACATATTATGACACAAAACAAGCATGCAACATGTGATTCTTATCGGAAGAGGCATGCCTTCACAACAGTCAAAAAGGTGAAATATCATACATTTAAAATTACTATTTTAAACTTGTCTTTAATAAATACATCATTTGCTAGTCAAATTGCTAATCAGCCAGTCACATAGCATAAACTCAATCCATTTTGGCTTCTAGACGTGGTAAACACACTTGCTGAAGTTCAAACCGAGCATCAAAATGGAGAAACAATTGGATATTTGGTATGGGATATATTAGATAACACATACCACCTGAGGATTGTTGCCAACCATGTCCATGTTTTGATGGCTACTTCCAGCAGTAAAAAAAATCGACCATGTCAGAAAGCTCAAATGATCTCAAACTGGTTTCTTGAACATGACAATGAGCTCACTGTACTCCAATGGCCTTCAGAGTCACCAGACTCAACCAAATAAGCATCACTTAAATGGCAAGGTCTTCTGGAATATTGTTGCAGACCATGAATGTGAATCAATTATCTATTTAAATTGGTCGTATTTTTTTATCAATTCTTCAGAACACAAAATAAGCTATTTTGAAGAATGTGCATTGTATTAAAAAAAAGACCTATATATGTGCAATAGAATGTTTTAGAGACACAGGAGTTGCTTTGTTTTGCTAATGGCTTCATTCTTTATCAATTGACAGCTGCCAAGCCACGCCCTTAGCAACCAAACAGATTATTTTTTGCAATCGTCTAGCCAGACCTACATCTCTGCAGTAGAATATTATAAAGACACGGGGCTTGGTTCGTTTGACTTGTGGTTTGATGTGTTATTAATTGACAGGTATTAATTGACACCCATGGCAACCGAACAGGTTAGCTTAGCAACCGTTTAGCAAGATCTCTATCTCTGCAACAAATCATCATAGAGACATGAGAATTGGTTTATTGCACTCGTCCCTTAGGTATTATCGGTTTACGCCCGTTTTTGCATACGAGTGTACGCATGCATGGTCTGTATTAAAAGTTACCAACCATTTCTGTCATATTTCTTGGTGTGGAAGAGTGTCATTCATTGTGGATTTGTTACGGTGCCATTCCTGAGCCTAGTTGACAATGGCAAGGCCAATAGAGGCCTTAGACTGCTCGAACCCGCTAAATGCTGCTTGCAGCTTTAATTATTATTATTATTTTTCCGCCATAAAACCGGTCGCCCAGCCCAAACCGTAAGTCGTAGAAACTCGACACTTGGTCATTTGGTTGTATCTGTGCAGGCTACTCAGATACAGTGACCCAGCCAAATCGGCCCATAGGTGGCGCTACAGCAATGAAAAGCGTGTTTGCGCACGTTAACGCTCGTTACTCCTAAACCGTTTGTCGCACACCCAAGTGTTTTATATCATTGTAATCATTGGCTCAAAACCTAAAAAACGTATATCTCCGATTTCATTTCCGGTATGCAAATTTTCCCGCTAATTAGCATTTTATGAAAAAAATAAAAAATGAACTAGTCCCTGGATTTTTGCCCGATCGAAACCAAACCAACGCTGATAAATTCTGTAGAGTGTGAATGTAAATATTCATTGAAAAAAAGTTGAAATTTCGATTCAGGGTCGCTAGGGGGCATCAAAACGTCAAACCCGGAAGTAGCCTATTTCATTAAAATGGCTATACCTAGAGAACGGTTTGAGATATCTTCACGGGGCTTAGACCATATATGTAGACCCTTAGTCCGGGGTCACAATAAAAAAAACTCGGTGTTTGGCCACTAGGTGGCGCTATAATAGCAAAGAACTCGAAAAGGGCTATAACTAGGCAACCGTTTGCCCGATCGACTAATTATTTGTTATGGTGTGTCTTTGTGTCATGAACCTTGACTGTATAAAAGGACTTTGGCGTTTCTCAAAAATCATGTCTGCCAACGGTCAACGAAGTTTGAGCACTCATTAGACCGGGTTAACTGAGGCCGATAAAAACGACACTTGCTGGGCTTATTTGCCTCATGGTCCTGAAGGTCTGTAAGAAACATGAACTCATTCGGCCACCGGGGGGCGAAATAATGCTTTTGGAGTGCTTAATCAATTCTGTATCACGTGACATTTGACATATACAGAAACTATTGGTATCATATGATAGCTCTTCTCATTCTGAACAACTTTGCCTCTGGACACGCTTCTGTCAATCAAACGGTTTGTGAGTTATCGCTGATGATGTCAAAACCTACTTTCGCGAACTAGTCCTTGGTTTTTCAACCAATCGGAATCAAACCAATGCAGATGACTTCTGTGGAGTGTGAATGTAAATAATCATTGAAAAAAAAATGAAATTTCCTTTCACCATTGCTTAGGGATGCCAAAACTTAAAATGGGCGGATCCTATCACATTAAAATGGCCATAAATCCAGAATGGCTTAACATATCATCATGCGGCTCGGAACATATGTGTAGACCATCACTCCAAGGTCACGTACAAAAGAAGGTAGCGTTTGGACACTAGGTGGCGCTAAAACAGTAAAATTGACGTGTATCTCATATCTTAAACAATTGTGTATCACATGACATTTGACACTTACACAAACTAATGATATCATTTAATAGTCCTCCTCTTCATTCTGAACAACTTTGCCTCTTGATTCATTGATGTCACACAAACGGTTCGCGAGTTATCGGTGATGGTGTTTAAAACTGACTTTTGCTAACTAGTTCTTTGATTTTTTTAAGCAATTTCAAAATTCTCTATTGCAGGTACATTATAATTGATCATAAAGATTATGAAATGACCATGCCAGTAAACATTCATAACATTTAGTTTGATAATTATTCAAGGGAATGTATTCAATTATACAACAAATCTCTTAGATGGTGTGTGACTATGTTCCACATTATAAATGTGGTAGCGAAATGGCCAGGCTCTGTGCACGACTCAAGTATCTTCAGAGAGTTATGCACATTATTTGGACGTGACAAGTCAAATAGACTTTACAAACTAACTGGATTACTAATTTTGGGCCTTTTTGGGCCTAACAGAACTGCATTTTTCTATTATACAGGTGACTATGATGGAATCCTGCTAGGGGACAAAGGCTACACCTGCAGGCAGTATTTTATGACACCATTACCTGACACCAACCAACTTTGAATAAGTTTATTTTGTTGTTTTTATTAAGGGAAAACAGCTAGTCATGAGTGTGTAATCATGCAACGCTACTATGAGGTGATACTGATCATTTCTATAATTTTTCTGTGTGTGGGACTTTGATCCATCGTGGGTTCGTTGGGGTTTGACCCCTTAGCCTGTTCGTGGATGCATAACTGCATTGAATGGCGCAAATTCTCGAAACCCGCTTAAAGGCTGCTTGCAGCTTTATTATTAGGGTTTCGAGCACGAAGTGCTGAAAACCTATTGTTTTTGTAAGGATTTTTATTATTAGGGTTTCGAGCACGAAGTGCTGAAAACCTATTGTTTTTGTAAGGATTTTTATTATTATTATTATTTTTCCGCCATAAAACCGGTCGCCCAGCCCAAACCGTAAGTCGTAGAAACTCGACACTTGGTCATTTGGTTGTATCTGTGCAGGCTACTCAGATACAGTGACCCAGCCAAATCGGCCCATAGGTGGCGCTACAGCGATGAAAAGCGTGTTTGCGCACGTTAACGCTCGTTACTCTTAAACCGTTTGTCGCACACCCAAGTGTTTTATATCATTGTAATCATTGGCTCAAAACCTAAAAAACGTATATCCCCGATTTCATTTCCGGTATGCAAATTTTCCCGCTAATTTGCATTTTAGAAAAAAAAAAAAAAATGAACTAGTCCCTGGATTTTTGCCCGATCGGAACCAAACCAACGCTGATAAATTCTGTGGAGTGTGAATGTAAATATTCATTGAAAAAAAGTTGAAATTTCGATTCAGGGTCGCTAGGGGGCATCAAAACGTCAAACCCGGAAGTAGCCTATTTCATTAAAATGGCTATACCTAGAGAACGGTTTGAGATATCTTCACGGGGCTTAGACCATATGTGTAGACCCTCAGTCTGGGGTCACAATAAAAAAAACTCGGTGTTTGGCCACTAGGTGGCGCTATAATAGCAAAGAACTCGAAAAGGGCTATAACTAAGCAACCGTTTGCCCGATCGACTAATTATTTGGTATGGTGTGTCTTTGTGTCATGAACCTTGACTGTATAAAAGGACTTCTGCGTATCTCAAAAAACAAGTCTGCCATCGGTCAATTAAATGTGAGCACTCATTATACCGGGTAAACGGAGGCCGATCAAAACGACACTCGCTGGGCTTATTCGTCTCACGGTCTTTAAGGTCTGTAAGAAATGTGAACTCATTTGGCCACCGGGGGGCGAAATAGCGCTTTTGGAGTGCATAAACAATTCTGTATCACGTGACATTTGACATATACAGAAACTATTGGTATCATAAGATTGCTCTTCTCATTCTGAACAACTTTGCCTCTGGACATGCTTCTGTCGATCAAACGGTTCGTGAGTTATCGCTGATGATGTCAAAAACCTACTTTCGCGAACTAGTTCCTGGTTTTTCAACCGATCGGAACCAAACCAATGCAGATGACTTCTGTGGAGTGTGAATGTAAATAATCATTGAAAAAAAGTTGAAATTTCTTTTCACCGTTGCTTAGGGACGCCAAAACTTAAAATGGGCAGATCCTATCACATTAAAATGGCCATAAATCCAGAAGGGCTTAACATATCATCATGGGGCTCAGTTGATATGTGTAGACCATCACTCCGAGGTCACGTAAAAAAAGGAGGTAGCGTTTGGACACTAGGTGGCGCTAAAACAGTAAAAATGGCAAAATTGACGTGTATCTCATATCTTAAACAATTGTGTATCACATGACATTTGACACTTACACAAACTAATGATATCATTTAATAGTCCTCCTCTTCATTCTGAACAACTTTGCCTCTTGATCCATTGATGTCACACAAACGGTTCACGAGTTATCGGTGATGGTGTTTAAAACTGACTTTTGCTAACTAGTTCTTTGATTTTTTTAAGCAATTTCTAAATTCTCTATTGCAGGTACATTATAATTGATCATAAAGATTATGAAATGACCATGCCAGTAAACATTCATAACATTTAGTTTGATAATTATTCAAGGGAATGTATTCAATTATACAACACATCTCTTAGATGGTGTGTGACTATGTTCCACATTATAAATCTGGTGGCGAAATGGCCAGGCTCTGTTCACGACTCAAGTATCGGAGAGTTATGCACATTATTTGGACGTGGCAAGTCAAATAGACTTTACAAACTAACTGGATTACTAATTTTGGGCCTAACAGAACTGCATTTTTCTATTATATAGGTGACTATGATGGAATCCTGCTAGGGGATAAAGGCTATGCCTGCAGGCAGTATTTTATGATACCATTACCTGACACCAACCAACTTTGAATTAGTTTATTTTGTTGTTTGATTGAGAGAAAACAGCTAGTCATGAGTGTGTAAGCATGCAACGCTTGTTTGAGCTGATACTGATAATTTCTATAATTTTTCTGTGTTGGTGGGAGTTTGATCCGTCGTGGGTTCGTTGGGGTCTGACCCCTTACACTGTTCGTGGATGCACTGCTCCATTGACTGGCATAAATACTCGAAACCCGCTTAAAGGCTGCTTGCAGCTTTAATTAGGGTTCGAGCCCGAAGGGCTAGAAACCTATTGTATTTGTTGGTTTTATTATTATTATTATACTTCTTCCCTAGAACTGATACTGCAGCCCAAACCGTAAGGCCGACAGGGCTGAGACTTGGTCAGATGGTTGTAGTCCTTGTCGCTACTCAGATACACGGAACCAGCCAAATCGGCCCATAGGTGGCGCTACAGCGATGCCGAACGCGTTAACGCTTGTTACTCCTAAACCGTTTTTCGCACACCCATGTGTCTTATATCAGTGTAATCACTGGCTCAAAACTTAAAAAACGTATATCTCTGATTTCATTTCCGGTATGCAAATTTTTTCGCTAATTAGCATTTTATGAAAAAAATTAAAAATGAACTAGTCCCTGGATTTTTGCCCTATTGGAACCAAACCAACGCTGATGAGTTCTGTGGAGTGTGAATATGAATAATTATTAAAAAAAAGTTGAAATTTTCATCCCCCATCGCTAGAGGGCGCAAAAATGTCCAAAACGGAAGTAACATATTGAACTAAAATGGCCATAACTCCTTAACTGTTTGAGATATCTTCATGGGGCTTTTAACATATGTGTACACCCTCAATCCGGGGTCACAATAAAAAAAAATGCGGCGTTTGGCCACTAGGTGGCGCTATAATTTGAATGAGCTAGAAAATGGCTATAACTACGCAACAGTTTGCCCGATTGACTTATTATTTGGTATGGTGTGTCTTTGTCTCATTCTACATGAATATCTAAAAGGACATTGGCGTATCCTAAAAAACATGGCCGCCATTGGCCAATGAAGTTTGAGCACTTATTAGACCGGGTTAACGGAGGCCGAACAAAACGACGCTCGCTGGGCTTATTCGTCTCATGGTCTTTAAGGTCTGTAAGAAATGTGAACTCATTCGGCCACCGGGGGGCGAAATAACGCTTTAGGAGTGCTATAACAATTGTGTATCACGTGACATTTGACATATACAGAAACTATTGGTATCATATGATAGTACTCTTCATTCTGAGCAACTTTGCCTCTGGAACAACTTCTGTCAATCGAACAGTTTGTGAATAATCGCTGATGAGGTCAAAAACCTACCTTCGCAAACTAGTCGTTGGATTTTCGACCGATCGGAACCACAACAATGCAGATGACTTCTGTGGGAAGTGTTTGTAAATACTTATTGAAAAAAAGTAGAAATTTCCTTTCACGGTTGCTTAGGGGCGCCAAAATAAAAGAATGGGTGGAGCCTATCACATTTAAATGGCCTTAAATCCAGAACAGCTAAACATATCATCATATGCCTCGGGAAATATATGTAGACCATCACTCCGAGGTCACATACAAAATAACGTGGCGTTTGGACACTAGGTGGCGCTATAATATTAAAAATGGCTAAATGTACATGTCTTTTGGTGGCCTAGACAACGGTGTGTCACGTGACATTTGACTAATAAACAAACTATTGATATCAAACGATAGATCTCCTCATTCATAACAACTTTGCCTCTTGAACCATTGATGTCTATCAAATGGTTTGTGAGTTATTGGTGATGATGTAAAAAAACTACTTTTGCAAACTTGTTCAAGGATTTTCAAGCAATTTCAAAATTTCCACCACAGTACATTTCTCTGGACTCTCTAGGTCAATAATCATCAAAATCATGTTGAGTTTTTTTTGTTTTGTGACCATAACAGGGTCCTTTATTATATTAGCGTGAAACGAGTACGGTGAAGGTCGCTACTCCTTAATAATTAATCCAACTGACTTGCCATTAAGTACTATTATACATATTATGACAAAAAACAAGCATGCAACATGTGATTCTTATCGGAAGAGGCATGCCTTCACAACAGTCAAAAAGGTGAAATATCATACATTTAAAATTACTATTTTAAACTTGTCTTTAATAAATACATCATTTGCTAATCAAATTGCTAATCAGCCAGTCACATAGCATAAACTCAATCCATTTTGGCTTCTAGACGTGGTAAACACACTTGCTGAAGTTCAAACCGAGCATCAAAATGGAGAAACAGTTGGATATATGGTATGGGATATATTAGATAACACATACCACCTGAGGATTGTTGCCAACCAAGTCCATGTTTTGATGGCTACTTCCAGCAGTAAAAAATGGACCATGTCAGAAAGCTCAAATGATCTCAAACTGGTTTCTTGAACATGACAATGAGCTCACTGTACTCCAATGGCCTTCAGAGTCACCAGACTCAACCAAATTAGCATCAGTTAAATGGCAAGGTCTTCTGGAATATTGTTGCAGACCATGAATGTGAATCAATTATCTATTTAAATTGGTCTTATTTTTTTTAATCAATTTTTCAGAACACAAAATGAGCTATTTTGAAGAATGTGCATTGTATTAAAAAAAAGACCTATATATGTGCATGGAATGTTTTAGAGACACAGGAGTTGCTTTGTTTTGCTTATGGCTTCGTTCTTTATCAATTGACAGCTGCCAAGCCACACCCTTAGCAACCAAACAGATTATTTTTTGCAACCGTCTAGCCAGACCTACATCTCTGCAGTAGAATATTATAGAGACAAGGGGCTTGGTTCGTTTGACTTGTGGTTTGATGTGTTATTAATTGACAGGTGCTATTCCACACCCATGGCAACCGAACAGGTTAGCTTAGCAACCGTTTAGCAAGATCTATATCTCTGCAACAAATCATCGTAGAGACATGAGAATTGGTTCATTGCACTCGTCCCTTAGGTATTATCGGTTTACGCCCGTTTTTGCATACGAGTGTAAGCATGCATGGTCTGTATTAAAAGTTACCGACCGTTTCTGTCATATTTCTTGGTGTGGAAGAGTGTCATTCGTTGTGGATTTGTTACGGTGCCATTCCTGAGCCTAGTTGACAATGGCAAGGCCAATAGAGGCCTTAGACTGCTCGAACCCGCTAAATGCTGCTTGCAGCTTTAATTATTATTATTTTTCCGCCATAAAACCGGTCGCCCAGCCCAAAACGGAGGCCGATCAAAACGACACTCGCTGGGCTTATTCGTCTCACGGTCTTTAAGGTCTGTAAGAAATGTGAACTCATTTGGCCACCGGGGGGCGAAATAGCGCTTTTGGAGTGCATAAACAATTCTGTATCACGTGACATTTGACATATACAGAAACTATTGGTATCATAAGATTGCTCTTCTCATTCTGAACAACTTTGCCTCTGGACATGCTTCTGTCGATCAAACGGTTCGTGAGTTATCGCTGATGATGTCAAAAACCTACTTTCGCGAACTAGTTCCTGGTTTTTCAACCGATCGGAACCAAACCAATGCAGATGACTTCTGTGGAGTGTGAATGTAAATAATCATTGAAAAAAAGTTGAAATTTCTTTTCACCGTTGCTTAGGGACGCCAAAACTTAAAATGGGCAGATTCTATCACATTAAAATGGCCATAAATCCAGAAGGGCTTAACATATCATCATGGGGCTCAGTTGATATGTGTAGACCATCACTCCGAGGTCACTTAAAAAAAGGAGGTAGCGTTTGGACACTAGGTGGCGCTAAAACAGTAAAAATGGCAAAATTGACGTGTATCTCATATCTTAAACAATTGTGTATCACATGACATTTGACACTTACACAAACTAATGATATCATTTAATAGTCCTCCTCTTCATTCTGAACAACTTTGCCTCTTGATCCATTGATGTCACACAAACGGTTCACGAGTTATCGGTGATGGTGTTTAAAACTGACTTTTGCTAACTAGTTCTTTGATTTTTTTAAGCAATTTCAAAATTCTCTATTGCAGGTACATTATAATTGATAATAAAGATTATGAAATGACCATGCCAGTAAACATTCATAACATTTAGTTTGATAATTATTCAAGGGAATGTATTCAATTATACAACACATCTCTTAGATGGTGTGTGACTATGTTCCACATTATAAATCTGGTGGCGAAATGGCCAGGCTCTGTTCACGACTCAAGTATCGGAGAGTTATGCACATTATTTGGACGTGGCAAGTCAAATAGACTTTACAAACTAACTGGATTACTAATTTTGGGCCTAACAGAACTGCATGTTTCTATTATACAGGTGACTATGATGGAATCCTGCTAGGGGATAAAGGCTATGCCTGCAGGCAGTATTTTATGATACCATTACCTGACACCAACCAACTTTGAATTAGTTTATTTTGTTGTTTTATTGAGAGAAAACAGCTAGTCATGAGTGTGTAAGCATGCAACGCTTCTTTGAGCTGATACTGATAATTTCTATAATTTTTCTGTGTTGGTGGGAGTTTGATCCGTCGTGGGTTCGTTGGGGTCTGACCCCTTACACTGTTCGTGGATGCACTGCTCCATTGAATGGCATAGATACTCGAAACCCGCTTAAAGGCTGCTTGCAGCTTTAATTAGGGTTTCGAGCACGAAGTGCTGAAAACCTATTGTTTTTGTAGAGATTTTTATTATTAGGGTTTCGAGCACGAAGTGCTGAAAACCTATTGTTTTTGTAAGGATTTTTATTATTATTATTATTTTTCCGCCATAAAACCGGTCGCCCAGCCCAAACCGTAAGTCGTAGAAACTCGACACTTGGTCATTTGGTTGTATCTGTGCAGGCTACTCAGATACAGTGACCCAGCCAAATCGGCCCATAGGTGGCGCTACAGCGATGAAAAGCGTGTTTGCGCACGTTAACGCTCGTTACTCCTAAACCGTTTGTCGCACACCCAAGTGTTTTATATCATTGTAATCATTGGCTCAAAACCTAAAAAACGTATATCCCCGATTTCATTTCCGGTATGCAAATTTTCCCGCTAATTTGCATTTTAGGAAAAAAAAAAAAAATGAACTAGTCCCTGGATTTTTGCCCGATCGGAACCAAACCAACGCTGATAAATTCTGTGGAGTGTGAATGTAAATATTCATTGAAAAAAAGTTGAAATTTCGATTCAGGGTCGCTAGGGGGCATCAAAACGTCAAACCCGGAAGTAGCCTATTTCATTAAAATGGCTATACCTAGAGAACGGTTTGAGATATCTTCACGGGGCTTAGACCATATGTGTAGACCCTCAGTCTGGGGTCACAATAAAAAAAACTCGGTGTTTGGCCACTAGGTGGCGCTATAATAGCAAAGAACTCGAAAAGGGCTATAACTAAGCAACCGTTTGCCCGATCGACTAATTATTTGGTATGGTGTGTCTTTGTGTCATGAACCTTGACTGTATAAAAGGACTTTGGCGTATCTCAAAAAACAAGTCTGCCATCGGTCAATTAAATGTGAGCACTCATTATACCGGGTAAACGGAGGCCGATCAAAACGACACTCGCTGGGCTTATTCGTCTCACGGTCTTTAAGGTCTGTAAGAAATGTGAACTCATTTGGCCACCGGGGGGCGAAATAACGCTTTTGGAGTGCATAAACAACTGTGTATCACGTGACATTTGACATATACAGAAACTATTGTATCATATGATAGCTCTTCTCATTCTGAACAACTTTGCTTCTTGACACGCTTCTGTCAATCAAACGGTTTTTGAGTTATCGCTGATGATGTCAAAACCTACTTTCGCGAACTAGTCCTTGGTTTTTCAACCAATCGGAACCAAACCAATGCAGATGACATCTGTGGAGTGTGAATGTAAATAATCATTGAAAAAAAGTTGAAATTTCCTTTCACCATTGCTTAGGGATGCCAAAACTTAAAATGGGCGGATCCTATCACATTAAAATGGCCATAAATCCAGAATGGCTTAACATATCATCATGCGGCTCGGAACATATGTGTAGACCATCACTCCAAGGTCACGTACAAAAGAAGGTAGCGTTTGGACACTAGGTGGCGCTAAAACAGTAAAATTGACGTGTATCTCATATCTTAAACAATTGTGTATCACATGACATTTGACACTTACACAAACTAATGATATCATTTAATAGTCCTCCTCTTCATTCTGAACAACTTTGCCTCTTGATCCATTGATGTCACACAAACGGTTCACGAGTTATCGGTGATGGTGTTTAAAACTGACTTTTGCTAACTAGTTCTTTGATTTTTTTAAGCAATTTCTAAATTCTCTATTGCAGGTACATTATTATTGATCATAAAGATTATGAAATGACCATGCCAGTAAACATTCATAACATTTAGTTTGATAATTATTCAAGGGAATGTATTCAATTATACAACACATCTCTTAGATGGTGTGTGACTATGTTCCACATTATAAATCTGGTGGCGAAATGGCCAGGCTCTGTTCACGACTCAAGTATCTTCAGAGAGTTATGCACATTATTTGGACGTGACAAGTCAAATAGACTTTACAAACTAACTGGATTACTAATTTTGGGCCTAACAGAACTGCATGTTTCTATTATACAGGTGACTATGATGGAATCCTGCTAGGGGACAAAGGCTACACCTGCAGGCAGTATTTTATGACACCATTACCTGACACCAACCAACTTTGAATAAGTTTATTTTGTTGTTTTTATTAAGGGAAAACAGCTAGTCATGAGTGTGTAATCATGCAACGCTACTTTGAGGTGATACTGATCATTTCTATAATTTTTCTGTGTGTGGGACTTTGATCCATCGTGGGTTCGTTGGGCTTTGACCCCTTAGCCTGTTCTTGGATGCATAACTGCATTGAATGGCGCATATTCTCGAAACCCGCTTAAAGGCTGCTTGCAGCTTTAATTATTATTATTATTTTTCCGCCTTAAAACCGGTCGCCCAGCCCAAACCGTAAGTCGTAGAAACTTGAGGCTTGGTCAGTTGGTTGTATCTGTGCAGGCTACTCAGATACAGTGACCCAGCCATATCGGCCCATAGGTGGCGCTACAGCGATGCTGAACGCGTTTGGGCTCGTTACTCCTAAACCGTTTGTCGCACACCCAAGTGTCTTATATCAGTGTAATCATTGGCTCAAAACTTAAAAAACGTATATCTCCGATTTCATTTCCGGTATGCAAATTTTTCCGCTAATTTGCATTTTATGAAAAAAATAAAAAATGAACTAGTCCCTGGATTTTTGCCCGATCGGAACCAAACCAACGCTGATAAATTCTGTAGAGTGTGAATGTAAATATTCATTGAAAAAAAGTCGAAATTTCGATTCAGGGTCGCTAGGGGGCATCAAAACGTCAAACCCGGAAGTAGCCTATTTCATTAAAATGGCTATACCTAGAGAACGGTTTGAGATATCTTCACGGGGCTTAGACCATATGTGTAGACCCTCAGTCCGGGGTCACAATAAAAAAAACTCGGTGTTTGGCCACTAGGTGGCGCTATAATAGCAAAGAACTCGAAAAGGGCTATAACTAAGCAACCGTTTGCCCGATCGACTAATTATTTGTTATGGTGTGTCTTTGTGTCATGAACCTTGACTGTATAAAAGGACTTTGGCGTTTCTCAAAAATCATGTCTGCCAACGGTCAATGAAGTTTGAGCACTCATTAGACCGGGTTAACTGAGGCCGATCGAAACGACACTTGCTGGACTTGTTCGACTCATGGTCCTGAAGGTCTATAAGAAACGTGAACTTATTCGGCCACCGGGGGGCGAAATAACGCTTTTGGAGTGCATAAACAACTGTGTATCACGTGACATTTGACATATACAGAAACTATTGTATCATATGATAGCTCTTCTCATTATGAACAACTTTGCTTCTTGACACGCTTCTGTCAATCAAACGGTTTTTGAGTTATCGCTGATGATGTCAAAACCTACTTTCGCGAACTAGTCCTTGGTTTTTCAACCAATCGGAACCAAACCAATTCAGATGACATCTGTGGAGTGTGAATGTAAATAATCATTGAAAAAAAGTTGAAATTTCCTTTCACCATTGCTTAGGGATGCCAAATCTTAAAATGGGCGGATCCTATCACATTAAAATGGCCATAAATTCAGAATGGCTTAACATATCATCATGCGGCTCGGAACATATGTGTAGACCATCACTCCAAGGTCACGTACAAAAGAAGGTAGCGTTTGGACACTAGGTGGCGCTAACACAGTAAAATTGACGTGTATCTCATATCTTAAACAATTGTGTATCACATGACATTTGACACTTACACAAACTAATGATATCATTTAATAGTCCTCCTCTTCATTCTGAACAACTTTGCCTCTTGATTCATTGATGTCACACAAACGGTTCACGAGTTATCGGTGATGGTGTTTAAAACAGACTTTTGCTAACTAGTTCTTTGATTTTTTTAAGCAATTTCAAAATTCTCTATTGCAGGTACATTATAATTGATCATAAAGATTATGAAATGACCATGCCAGTAAACATTCATAACATTTAGTTTGATAATTATTCAAGGGAATGTATTCAATTATACAACAAATCTCTTAGATGGTGTGTGACTATGTTCCACATTATAAATCTGGTGGCGAAATGGCCAGGCTCTGTGCACGACTCAAGTATCTTCAGAGAGTTATGCACATTATTTGGATGTGACAAGTCAAATAGACTTTACAAACTAACTGGACTACTAATTTTGGGCCTTTTTGGGCCTAACAGAACTGCATTTTTCTATTATACAGGTGACTATGATGGAATCCTGCTAGGGGACAAAGGCTACACCTGCAGGCAGTATTTTATGACACCATTACCTGACACCAACCAACTTTGAATTAGTTTATTTTGTTGTTTTTATAAAGGGAAAACAGCTAGTCATGAGTGTGTAATCATGCAACGCTACTTTGAGGTGATACTGATCATTTCTATAATTTTTCTGTGTGTGGGACTTTGATCCATCGTGGGTTCGTTGGGGTTTGACCCCTTAGCCTGTTCGTGGATGCATAACTGCATTGAATGGCGCAAATTCTCGAAACCCGCTTAAAGGCTGCTTGCAGCTTTAATTAGGGTTTCGAGCACGAAGTGCTGAAAACCTATTGTTTTTGTAAGGATTTTTATTATTAGGGTTCGAGCCCGAAGGGCTAGAAACCTATTGTATTTGTTGGTTTTATTATTCTTCTTCTTATTATTATTCTGCCATAAAACTGATACTGCAGCCCAAACCGTAAGGCCGACAGAGCTGAGACTTGGTCAGATGGTAGTAGTCCTTGTCGCTACTCAGAAACACGGAGCCAGCCATATCAACCCATAGGTGGCGCTATAGCAATACCAAACGCGTTTGCGCTTGTTTCTCCGAAATCGTTTGTCGCACACCCAAGTGTCTTATATCAGTGTAATCACTGGCTCAAAACTTAAAAAACGTATATCTCCGATTTCATTTCCGCCATTATAGATTTTTCGCTAATTAGCATTTTATGAAAAAAATAAAAAATGAACTAGTCCCTGGATTTTTGCCCTATTGGAACCAAACCAACGCTGATGCGTTCTGTGGAGTGTGAATATGAATAATTATTAAAAAAAAGTTCAATTTTCAATTCACGGTCGCTAGGTGGCGCTAAAACATCCAAACCGGAAGTAACATATTTAGCTAAAATGGCCATAACTCCTGAACTGTTTGAGATATCTTCATGGGGCTTGGAACACATGTGTAGACCCTCAGTCCGGGGTCACAATAAAAAAACAGTGGCGTTTGGCCACTAGATGGCGCTATAATTTGAATGAGCTAGAAAATGGCTATAACTACGCAACAGTTTGCCCGATTGACTTATTATTTGGTATGGTGTGTCTTTGTCTCATTCTACATAAATATCTAAATGGACATTGGCGTATATAAAAAAAACATGGCCGCCATTGGTCGATGAAGTTTAAGCACTCATTACGCCGGGTTAACGGAGGCCGATCAAAACGCCACTCACTGGGCTTATTTGTCTCATGGTCCTGACGGTGTGTAAGAAACATGAACTTATTCGGCCACCGGGGGGCGTAATAGCGCTTTTGGAGTGCATGCACAACTGTGTATCACGTGATATTTGACATTTACCCAAACTATGGTTATAATATGATAGTACTCTTCATTCTGAGCAACTTTGCCTCTGGAACAACTTCTATCGATCAAACGGTTCGTGAGTTATCGCTGATGATGTCAAAAACCTACTTTCGCGAACTAGTTCCTGGTTTTTCAACCGATCGGAACCAAACCAATGCAGATGACTTCTGTGGAGTGTGAATGTAAATAATCATTGAAAAAAAGTTGAAATTTTTCTTTCACCGCTGCTTAGGGACGCCAAAACTTAAAATGGTCTGAGCCTATCACATTAAAATGGCCATAAATCCAGAACGGCTTAACATATCATCATGGGGCTCAGATGATATGTGTAGACCATCACTCCAAGGTCACATACAAAGGAAGGTGGCGTTTGGATACTAGGTGGCGCTAAAACATTAAAAAAGTCAAAATGTACATGTATTTTGGAGGCCTGGACAACTTTGTGTCATGTGACATTTGACTAATACACAAACTATTGATATCAAACGATAGATCTCCTCATTCATAACAACTTTGCCTCTTGAACCATTGATGTCTATCAAATGGTTTGTGAGTTATTGGTGATGATGTATAAAACCTACTTTTGCAAACTTGTTCAAGGATTTTCAAGCAATTACAAAATTTCCACCACAGTACATTTCTCTGGACTCTCTAGGTCAATAATCATCAAAAACATGTTGAGTTTTTTTTTTGTGACCATAACAGGTTCCTTTATTATATTAGCGTGAAACGAGTGTGGTGAAGGTCACCACTCCTTAATAATTAATCCAACTGACTTGCCATTAAGTACTATTATACATATTATGACACAAAACAAGCATGCAACATGTGATTCTTATCGGAAGAGGCATGCCTTCACAACAGTCAAAAAGGTGAAATATCATGCATTTAAAATTACTATTTTAAACTTGTCTTTAATAAATACATCATTTGCTAGTCAAATTGCTAATCAGCCAGTCACATAGCATAAACTCAATCCATTTTGGCTTCTAGACGTGGTAAACACACTTGCTGAAGTTCAAACCGAGCATCAAAATGGAGAAACAATCGGATATATGGTATGGGATATATTAGATAACACATACCACCTGAGGATTGTTGCCAACCATGTCCATGTTTTGATGGCTACTTCCAGCAGTAAAAAAAATCGACCATGTCAGAAAGCTCAAATGATCTCAAACTGGTTTCTTGAACATGACAATGAGCTCACTGTACTCCAATGGCCTTCAGAGTCACCAGACTCAACCAAATAAGCATCACTTAAATGGCAAGGTCTTCTGGAATATTGTTGCAGACCATGAATGTGAATCAATTATCTATTTAAATTGGTCGTATTTTTTTTATCAATTCTTCAGAACACAAAATAAGCTATTTTGAAGAATGTGCATTGTATTAAAAAAAAGACCTATATATGTGCAATAGAATGTTTTAGAGACACAGGAGTTGCTTTGTTTTGCTAATGGCTTCATTCTTTATCAATTGACAGCTGCCAAGCCACGCCCTTAGCAACCAAACAGATTATTTTTTGCAATCGTCTAGCCAGACCTACATCTCTGCAGTAGAATATTATAAAGACACGGGGCTTGGTTCGTTTGACTTGTGGTTTGATGTGTTATTAATTGACAGGTGCTATTCCACACCCATGGCAACCGAACAGGTTAGCTTAGCAACCGTTTAGCAAGATCTATATCTCTGCAACAAATCATCGTAGAGACATGAGAATTGGTTCATTGCACTCGTCCCTTAGGTATTATCGGTTTACGCCCGTTTTTGCATACGAGTGTAAGCATGCATGGTCTGTATTAAAAGTTACCGACCGTTTCTGTCATATTTCTTGGTGTGGAAGAGTGTCATTCGTTGTGGATTTGTTACGGTGCCATTCCTGAGCCTAGTTGACAATGGCAAGGCCAATAGAGGCCTTAGACTGCTCGAACCCGCTAAATGCTGCTTGCAGCTTTAATTAGGGTTTCGAGCACGAAGTGCTGAAAACCTATTGTTTTTGTAAGGATTTTTAGGGTTCGAGCCCGAAGGGCTAGAAACCTATTGTATTTGTTGGTTTTATTATTATTCTTATTATTATTCTGCCCTAAAACTGATGCTGCAGCCCAAACCGTAAAGCCGACAGAGCTGAGACTCGGTCAGATGGTAGTAGTCCTTGTCGCTACTCAAATACACGGAGCCAGCCAAATCGGCCCATAGGTGGCGCTACAACGATAAAAAGCGCGTTTGCCCCCGATACTCCTAAACCGTTTGTCGCACACCCAAGTGTCTTATATCAGTGTAATCACTGGGTCAAAACTTAAAAAACGTATATCTCCGATTTCATTTCCGGTATGCAAATTTTTTCGCTAATTTGCATTTTATGCATCAATAAAGAAAATGAACTAGTCCCTGGATTTTTGCCCGATCGAAACCAAACCAACGCTGATGAATTCTGTTGAGTGTGAATGTAAATAGTTATCAAAAAAAAGTTGAATTTTCCACTCACGGCCGCTAGGTGGCGCTAAAACGTCCAAACCGGAAGTGGAATATTTAGCTAAAACGGCCATAACTCGTAAACCATTTGAGATATCTTCATGGGGCTTGGAACACATGTGTAGACCCTCAGTCCGGGGTCACAATAAAAAAACTGCGGCGTTTGGCCACTAGGTGGCGCTATAATTTGAATGAGCTAGAAAATGGCTATAACTACGCAATCCTTTGCCCGAATGACTTGATATTTGGTATGGTGGGTCTTTGTCTCATGCTACATGAATAACTAAAAGGACATTGGCGTATCTCAAAAAACATGTTCGCCATTGGTCGATGAATTTTGAGCACTCATTACACCGGGTTAACGGAGACCGATCAAAACGACACTCGCTGGGCTTATTCGTCTCATGGTCCTTAAGGTCTGTAAGAAACATGAACTTATTCGGCCACCGGGGGGCGTAATAACGCTTTTGGAGTGCATGAACAACTGTGTATCACGTGACATTTGACATATACCCAAACTAATGGTATCATATGATAGCTTTTCTTATTCTGAGCAACTTTGCCTCTGGAACCATTTCTGTCGATCAAACGCTTCGTGAGTTATCGCTGATGATGTCAAAAAACTACTTTCGCGAACTAGTCGTGGGTTTTTCAACCGATCAGACCCAAACCAATGTAGATGACTTGTGTGGAGTGTGAAGGTAAATAGTTATCCAAAAAAAGTTGAAATTTTCTTTCCTGGTTGAATAGGGGCGCCAAAATAAAAAAATGGGCGGAGCCTATCAAATTAGAATGCCTATTAATCCAGAATGGTTTAACATATCATCATGGGCCTCGGAACATATGTGTAGACCATCACTCCGAGGTCAACTACAAAAGAACGTGGCATTTGGACACTAGGTGGCGCTATAACGATAAAAATGGCAAAATTGATGCGTATTTCATTGTTTAAACAATTGTGTATCACGTGACATTTTGTCATTTACACAAACTAATATAATCATATGATAGTTCTCCTCATTCTGAACAACTTTGCCTCTTGATCCATTGATGTCAATCAAACAGTTGGCAAGTTATTGGTGATGATGTTAAAGATGTTAAAGATGTACTTTTATTATATTAACCTCAAAAGTACACCTGAAAGCTCACTCCTCCTTAATGAATAATCCAACTGACTTGTCATTAAGGATTATTATACTTTTATGACACTAAACAAGCATGCAAAATGTGAAGGTCATCGGAAGATGCATGCCTTCATAACACTCAAAAAGACGAAATATCATTCATTTCAATGGCTTTTTTATAGTCAACAGATCACAATGCATATTGTTTCACTGTAGCGGCTTATTGTATATTATATTATGTGTGCATACGTGCGTATGTATTACATGTTCTGTGTGTGTATGTGTGTGTATTTATGGATATAATTTCTCTCTGTTTCATAAGAGTGTGAATGTACTTTATACTTCTGTGTGTCGTGTGTGATTGAGACTGTGCATGTGTGTGGAATGAAATCTGTCTCACAATACGACAGTGATAAAAATTAAATGTATTAAACATTAAACATTGGTCCTTATTTATACATTTATAAATATAGCACATGTCTGGCTGGTTGTAAGATGCTGTATTTATGTACATAACAAACGTTTATTACGTACACCAGTTTAATTGCATGTAAACCCAAATTGATACTCAACCAGTCTCATGGCTGTCATTGTTCCGTCATTTTTCTTGGTGTGGGAGACTGACATCCGTCGTGGATTGTAATGGTGCGATTCCCGAGCCTAGTCGACCCCTTAGACGCCTTGGACTGCTCGAACCCGATGATTGCTGCTTGCAGCTATATTTATTCTTATTATTATTATTTTTCCGCCTTAAAACCGGTCGCCCAGCCCAAACCGTAAATCGTAGAAACTTGAGGCTTGGTCAGTTGGTTGTATCTGTGCAGGTTACTCAGATACAGTGACCCAGCCAAATCGGCCCATAGGTGGCGCTACAGCGATGCGTAACGCGTTTGTGCTCGTTACTCCTAAACCGTTTGTCGCACACCCAAGTGTTTTATATCATTGTAATCATTGGCTCAAAACCTAAAAAACGTATATCCCCGATTTCATTTCCGGTATGCAAATTTTCCCGCTAATTTGCATTTTAGAAAAAAAAAAAAAAATGAACTAGTCCCTGGATTTTTGCCCGATCGGAACCAAACCAACGCTGATAAATTCTGTGGAGTGTGAATGTAAATATTCATTGAAAAAAAGTTGAAATTTCGATTCAGGGTCGCTAGGGGGCATCAAAACGTCAAACCCGGAAGTAGCCTATTTCATTAAAATGGCTATACCTAGAGAACGGTTTGAGATATCTTCACGGGGCTTAGACCATATGTGTCGACCCTCAGTCCGGGGTCACAATAAAAAAAACTCGGTGTTTGGCCACTAGGTGGCGCTATAATAGCAAAGAACTCGAAAAGGGCTATAACTAAGCAACCGTTTGCCCGATCGACTAATTATTTGTTATGGTGTGTCTTTGTGTCATGAACCTTGACTGTATAAAAGGACTTTGGCGTTTCTCAAAAATCATGTCTGCCAACGGTCAACGAAGTTTGAGCACTCATTAGACCGGGTTAACTGAGGCCGATCGAAACGACACTTGCTGGACTTGTTCGACTCATGGTCCTGAAGGTCTATAAGAAACGTGAACTTATTCGGCCACCGGGGGGCGAAATAACGCTTTTGGAGTGCATAAACAACTGTGTATCACGTGACATTTGACATATACAGAAACTATTGGTATCATATGATAGCTCTTCTCATTCTGAACAACTTTGCTTCTTGACACGCTTCTGTCAATCAAACGGTTTTTGAGTTATCGCTGATGATGTCAAAACCTACTTTCGCGAACTAGTCCTTGGTTTTTCAACCAATCGGAACCAAACCAATGCAGATGACATCTGTGGAGTGTGAATGTAAATAATCATTGAAAAAAAGTTGAAATTTCCTTTCACCATTGCTTAGGGATGCCAAAACTTAAAATGGGCGGATCCTATCACATTAAAATGGCCATAAATCCAGAATGGCTTAACATATCATCATGCGGCTCGGAACATATGTGTAGACCATCACTCCAAGGTCACGTACAAAAGAAGGTAGCGTTTGGACACTAGGTGGCGCTAAAACAGTAAAATTGACGTGTATCTCATATCTTAAACAATTGTGTATCACATGACATTTGACACTTACACAAACTAATGATATCATTTAATAGTCCTCCTCTTCATTCTGAACAACTTTGCCTCTTGATTCATTGATGTCACACAAACGGTTCACGAGTTATCGGTGATGGTGTTTAAAACTGACTTTTGCTAACTAGTTCTTTGATTTTTTTTAAGCAATTTCAAAATTCTCTATTGCAGGTACATTATAATTGATCATAAAGATTATGAAATGACCATGCCAGTAAACATTCATAACATTTAGTTTGATAATTATTCAAGGGAATGTATTCAATTATACAACAAATCTCTTAGATGGTGTGTGACTATGTTCCACATTATAAATGTGGTAGCGAAATGGCCAGGCTCTGTGCACGACTCAAGTATCTTCAGAGAGTTATGCACATTATTTGGACGTGACAAGTCAAATAGACTTTACAAACTAACTGGATTACTAATTTTGGGCCTTTTTGGGCCTAACAGAACTGCACTTTTCTATTATACAGGTGACTATGATGGAATCCTGCTAGGGGACAAAGGCTACACCTGCAGGCAGTATTTTATGACACCATTACCTGACACCAACCAACTTTGAATAAGTTTATTTTGTTGTTTTTATTAAGGGAAAACAGCTAGTCATGAGTGTATAATCATGCAACGCTACTTTGAGGTGATACTGATCATTTCTATAATTTTTCTGTGTGTGGGACTTTGATCCATCGTGGGTTCATTGGGGTTTGACCCCTTAGCCTGTTCGTGGATGCATAACTGCATTGAATGGCGCAAATTCTCGAAACCCGCTTAAAGGCTGCTTGCAGCTTTAATTATTATTATTTTTCCGCCATAAAACCGGTCGCCCAGCCCAAACCGTAAGTCGTAGAAACTCGACACTTGGTCATTTGGTTGTATCTGTGCAGGCTACTCAGATACAGTGACCCAGCCAAATCGGCCCATAGGTGGCGCTACAGCGATGAAAAGCATGTTTGCGCACGTTAACGCTCGTTACTCCTAAACCGTTTGTCGCACACCCAAGTGTTTTATATCATTGTAATCATTGGCTCAAAACCTAAAAAACGTATATCCCCGATTTCATTTCCGGTATGGAAATTTTCCCGCTAATTTGCATTTTAGGAAAAAAAAAAAAAATGAACTAGTCCCTGGATTTTTGCCCGATCGGAACCAAACCAACGCTGATAAATTCTGTGGAGTGTGAATGTAAATATTCATTGAAAAAAAGTTGAAATTTCGATTCAGGGTCGCTAGGGGGCATCAAAACGTCAAACCCGGAAGTAGCCTATTTCATTAAAATGGCTATACCTAGAGAACGGTTTGAGATATCTTCACGGGGCTTAGACCATATGTGTAGACCCTCAGTCTGGGGTCACAATAAAAAAAACTCGGTGTTTGGCCACTAGGTGGCGCTATAATAGCAAAGAACTCGAAAAGGGCTATAACTAAGCAACCGTTTGCCCAATCGACTAATTATTTGGTATGGTGTGTCTTTGTGTCATGAACCTTGACTGTATAAAAGGACTTTGGCGTATCTCAAAAAACAAGTCTGCCATCGGTCAATTAAATGTGAGCACTCATTATACCGGGTAAACGGAGGCCGATCAAAACGACACTCGCTGGGCTTATTCGTCACACGGTCTTTAAGGTCTGTAAGAAATGTGAACTCATTTGGCCACCGGGGGGCGAAATAGCGCTTTTGGAGTGCATAAACAATTCTGTATCACGTGACATTTGACATATACAGAAACTATTGGTATCATAAGATTGCTCTTCTCATTCTGAACAACTTTGCCTCTGGACATGCTTCTGTCGATCAAACGGTTCGTGAGTTATCGCTGATGATGTCAAAAACCTACTTTCGCGAACTAGTTCCTGGTTTTTCAACCGATCGGAACCAAACCAATGCAGATGACTTCTGTGGAGTGTGAATGTAAATAATCATTGAAAAAAAGTTGAAATTTCTTTTCACCGTTGCTTAGGGACGCCAAAACTTAAAATGGGCAGATCCTATCACATTAAAATGGCCATAAATCCAGAAGGGCTTAACATATCATCATGGGGCTCAGTTGATATGTGTAGACCATCACTCCGAGGTCACGTAAAAAAAGGAGGTAGCGTTTGGACACTAGGTGGCGCTAAAACAGTAAAAATGGCAAAATTGACGTGTATCTCATATCTTAAACAATTGTGTATCACATGACATTTGACACTTACACAAACTAATGATATCATTTAATAGTCCTCCTCTTCATTCTGAACAACTTTGCCTCTTGATTCATTGATGTCACACAAACGGTTCACGAGTTATCGGTGATGGTGTTTAAAACTGACTTTTGCTAACTAGTTCTTTGATTTTTTTAAGCAATTTCTAAATTCTCTATTGCAGGTACATTATAATTGATCATAAAGATTATGAAATGACCATGCCAGTAAACATTCATAACATTTAGTTTGATAATTATTCAAGGGAATGTATTCAATTATACAACACATCTCTTAGATGGTGTGTGACTATGTTCCACATTATAAATGTGGTAGGAAATGGCCAGGCTCTGTGCACGACTCAAGTATCTTCAGAGAGTTATGCACATTATTTGGACGTGACAAGTCAAATAGACTTTACAAACTAACTGGATTACTAATTTTGGGCCTTTTTGGGCCTAACAGAACTGCATTTTTCTATTATACAGGTGACTATGATGGAATCCTGCTAGGGGACAAAGGCTACACCTGCAGGCAGTATTTTATGACACCATTACCTGACACCAACCAACTTTGAATAAGTTTATTTTGTTGTTTTTATTAAGGGAAAACAGCTAGTCATGAGTGTGTAATCATGCAACGCTACTTTGAGGTGATACTGATCATTTCTATAATTTTTCTGTGTGTGGGACTTTGATCCATCGTGGGTTCGTTGGGGTTTGACCCCTTAGCCTGTTCGTGGATGCATAACTGCATTGAATGGCGCAAATTCTCGAAACCCGCTTAAAGGCTGCTTGCAGCTTTAATTATTATTATTTTTCCGCCTTAAAACCGGTCGCCCAGCCCAAACCGTAAGTCGTAGAAACTTGAGGCTTGGTCAGTTGGTTGTATCTGTGCAGGCTACTCAGATACAGTGACCCAGCCATATCGGCCCATAGGTGGCGCTACAGCGATGCTGAACGCGTTTGGGCTCGTTACTCCTAAACCGTTTGTCGCACACCCAAGTGTCTTATATCAGTGTAATCATTGGCTCAAAACTTAAAAAACGTATATCTCCGATTTCATTTCCGGTATGCAAATTTTTCCGCTAATTTGCATTTTATGAAAAAAATAAAAAATGAACTAGTCCCTGGATTTTTGCCCGATCTGAACCAAACCAACGCTGATAAATTCTGTAGAGTGTGAATGTAAATATTCATTGAAAAAAAGTAGAAATTTCGATTCAGGGTCGCTAGGGGGCATCAAAACGTCAAACCCGGAAGTAGCCTATTTCATTAAAATGGCTATACCTAGAGAACGGTTTGAGATATCTTCACGGGACTTAGACCACATGTGTAGACCCTCAGTCCAGGGTCACAATAAAAAAATTGCGGCGTTTGGCCACTAGGTGGCGCTATAATAGCAAAGAACTCGAAAAGGGCTATAACTACGCAACCGTTTGCCCGATCGACATATTATTTGGTATGGTGTGTCTTTGTGTCATGAACCTTGACTATATAAAAGGACTTTGGCGTTTCTCAAAAAACACGTCTGCCATCGGCCAGTGAAGTTTGAGCACTCATTAGACCGGGTAAACGGAGGCAGATCAAAACGACACTCGCTGGGCTTATTCGTCTCACGGTCTTTAAGGTCTGTAAGAAATGTGAACTCATTTGGCCACCGGGGGGCGAAATAGCGCTTTTGGAGTGCATAAACAATTCTGTATCACGTGACATTTGACATATACAGAAACTATTGGTATCATAAGATTGCTCTTCTCATTCTGAACAACTTTGCCTCTGGATACTCTTCTGTCGATCAAACGGTTCGTGAGTTATCGCTGATGATGTCAAAAACCTACTTTCGCGAACTAGTTCCTGGTTTTTCAACCGATCGGAACCAAACCAATGCAGATGACTTCTGTGGAGTGTGAATGTAAATAATCATTGAAAAAAAGTTGAAATTTCCTTTCACCATTGCTTAGGGATGCCAAAACTTAAAATGGGCGGATCCTATCACATTAAAATGGCCATAAATCCAGAACAGCTTAACATATTATCATGGGGCTCTGATGATATGTGTAGACCATCACTCCGAGGTCATCTACAAAAGAAGGTGGCATTTGGACACTAGGTGGCGCTAAAACAGTATGTTGACATGCATCTCATTTTTAAACAATTGTGTATCATATGACATTTGACATTTACACAAACTAATGATATCATTCGATAGTCCTCCTCTTCATTCTGAACAACTTTGCCTCTTGATGCATTGATGTCAAACAAAAGGTTCACGAGTTATCGGTGATGGGGTTTAAAACTGACTTTTGCTAACTAGTTCTATGATTTTCAAGCAATTTAAAAATTCTCTATTGCAGGCACATTATAATTTATCAATAGAGATTAAAAAATGACCATGCCAGTTAATATGACGCGATTGTCTCCCGGCTTCCCTAATGTGATTGGTGCCATAGACTGCACACACATTGCCATCAAGGCACCCCCAGGTCACAATGAAGGGGATTTTGTGGCCCAAAATGGGGTTCACAGTATAAATGTGAAGGTGAGATTCATAACATTTAGTTTGATAATTATTCAAGGGAATGTATTCAATTATAAAACAAATCTCTTAGATGGTGTGTGACTATATATCATAGTATCAATGTGGTAGCGAAATGGCCAGGCTCTGTGCACGACCCAAGTATCCTAGAGAGTTATGCACATTATTTAAACGTGGCAAGTCAAATAGACTTTACAAACTAAATAGATTACTAATCTTGGGCCCAACAGAACTGCATGTTTCTATTATACAGGTGACTATGATGGAATCCTGCTAGGGGACAAAGGCTATGCCTGCAGGCAGTATTTTATGACACCATTACCTGACACCAACCAACTTTGAATTAGATTATTTTGTTGTTTTATCGAGAGAAAACAGCTAGTCATGAGTGTGTAATCATGCAACGCTTCTGTGAGCTAATACTGATAATTTCTATCACTTTTCTGTGTGTGTGGGACTTTGATCCGTCGTGGGTTCGTTGGGGTCTGACCCCTTACACTGTTCGTGGATGCACTGCTCCATTGAATGGCATAAATACTCGAAACCCGCTTAAAGGCTGCTTGCAGCTTTAATTTTAATTGTTTTTATGTAATGCAGTTTGAGTTATCATTGTGTCTGAAATATGCTATATAGATAAACTTACCTTGTCAATGAGAGTCAATGGTGACCCAAAACAGCTTAGTTACAAACTGTCATTCAAATATCTTCATGTTCAGCTCAACAAATAAATGTATATGGTTTGTAAGAACTGGAGGGTGAGCAAATGATGACAAAATGTTCATGGGTAGCGCTCATCTCCAGAGAGGAAGAAGACATTTGATGGGAAAAAGGACTCACATCGAGCACCTATGAGTGTACACAATATAATACACTCTACACTAAACATTCTTTGATCAAGTCGCATCATCTCCTTTGATAGGAGAACATTTTTAATTCAGAGGTTTACAGTGTTTATTCACCAATATATTATGAACTTTATGAGCACAACACTTTAGATAAACTCATCTTTAATGTTGCTGCAAGAACCTCCAGTAGTAGCTGAGCTCAGATCTGCAGATAACAGAAAGAGTGTTTGAGATACTGTACAAACTCAAAATCTCTTCAACTGGAATCTCTTTCTCTGAGCTTTACATGACGTCAGTGAGAAATGCACAAAATGTACATGATGAAATAGTGAAGATGTTGCTGTGGATATTGATATTTGTCATCTTTTCAGGTTCTAGGAAACGTGTGTTTTGAAACTTTCCACATTGACGTCAACATCTGATGTTATCTTTTCTCATTTGTGTTTTCTGTCTGTTGTTTAAACAGAATTTCACTAGAAAATGATATTTACATATTCATCACACGTGACAACCACCACAAGAGAGCAGATGAGAACCATTGAATCAATATTACTTTTGTGTTTGCAATCATTAATATAAAAACACATTACCCTTATTATGATCAGTGCTTGGTTTAGTTATTTTTAAGCCTCAAATATTTTTAACATCTGAACCCGGACACACAAAGACTCAACAATGATGACAACCAACAAAAAGCAAACTTCACCTTCACATATTATAGACCACTTTCACTTTATTTCTGACATACATTCCCTTAAAGAGACAGCTCACTTCTCTCATGATCCTGTGAACCTGTATTACACCTGTAGGTCATAAAAGATGTTTAGAGAAATTATTTTATTTCAAGTGAATTATAAGTGTTTTAAATATATGTATTGAAGAACCACATCACACCAGCCTCCTAATATATTTTATTCACTGTGTTTTACTGACTCGTGACTCGTATGTGACACTATGCAAACAAGATGAAAACAGACACCTCATTTATCCTCATTTCAGTTCTGTTTATTATACCAACAGGTGGAAAATATACAAATAAGCAGGATGTAAAATATGAAAATAAGTCTTCCTAGAGAAAAACCCAAATGATGTGAGGTGCTGAAGATCAGATGTAATATAATGACATATAAACACAGAGAGAGAGAGAGAAACAGCAGCAGATTCAGGAGAGAAACACACAAGAGATGAAAAGTAAGAGCTATTTACATTCTCATTTCTATTAATATTATCCTTTTGATATGACTTTGTTTTATAAACATTGTGATCGTTTTAACTCTTTTTTTTCACATATTTATATAGCATAACAGACACAGTATAACAACCTTTCATATCACATTTATTTCATACATCTTTAATTATACCTTAAACAAGTAACATTCTGTGAATTCTTTTATTATTTATTTAATTTGGTTACCAAATTTTTTACATTTAATGTTTTCAATGTGTTTCTTCCTCAGAAATGGCTCAGACTCTATATTTCAGTCTTCTTGTCATTGGTGAGTTTTTGTTTCTGGTTTTATGTTTGATTTATGTGAATCGATTATGTATGTCTAATAAAGACTCAAACTCTCTCTTTCAGCTCTCTGTTCATTATCTGAAGGCATTCAGCGCCGCTATCACTATATAAACATTGAGAAGAACTGGACTGAAGCTCAGAGATACTGCAGAGAGAAATACACAGATCTGGCCACAGTCAACAACATCAATGACATGAACGAGCTGAAGAAGATTGTGAATAACAATCTGGAGTTTGTCTGGATTGGACTGAAGAGAACAGATGTGTATAAATGGAAGTGGTCTCTGGGTGATCCTGTGAAATATCTGAACTGGGAAACTGAACCATCAAATGATACAAATAATTGTGCTTTTATGAGAAATGGAACATGGCATCAGCAGAAGTGTACTGATAAGCTGGGATTCATCTGCTACAATGGTGAGTGACAGCAAACCTTCACTTCACAAAACATGATCATAAGACAACAATAATAAACATCACAGTTAAGAAACAGAACACATGTGGGTCAGATGAACAGGTTGGAGCTGAACTCTACAGGATTGGACACTTCTGATTTAAACAAATACACAAAGACAGTCAATGTAACACAGTAGCATCATTACATCTGATTCACTTCTCATCTCTGACTTCAGGTGTTTCAAAGGATTTCATTATCTGTCAATCACAGACTTTCCTTCTCAGCTGTGGTGAGTTCTCTGAGTTTCATCATTTACATGTTCACTGATTTAAAGGCCACATAACATGATGAGAAAATAAAGATTTGTCAAACACAATTGTCTGTAATGTTACTTTTATCAACAGATCAGGGAACTATTAAAGTCCTTTCAGCCAATTATGGGCGTACAGACCGACAGACCTGCTCTACTGGAAGACCAGATAACCAGCTCACAAATGTTCAGTGCAGTCTGAACACATCTCTAACGGTGGCCACTCGGTGAGAACAGAAACATTATTAAAGAGTTATCAGATATTATCACATCATCTTTATATATTTTTGCTGTTTTTTGTATTTATTATCACAGATGTGATGGAGAAACTAATTGTTCTATGGTTGTGAACAATGCAGTTTTCACTGATCCTTGTCCTGGAACTCACAAATACCTGAATGTGTCTTATGAGTGTGTTGAAGCACCACCAAGTGAGTTTTACACCCAACTGACACCAGACCTTATAAAACACTACACAAGAGTAAAGTTTAAGTGTATTTTAAGTGTTATTTATTTATTTAGTAAGTATATAAGTAACAGTCTCCTAGTAGTGAACCTGTAGGTGTATTATTTTAATACTACTGGGGACTAAACTGACCTCTTCTAAGTTTATGAAACTAGACTTTTAAGTGTAGTCTAAGTTTAAGTCTGGGGTTTTAACTCAAGTCCTCGGGTCTCCCCACACAGAATCATTTAGACGTCTCCCTATTGAACACATGAACGAGTGAATAAGTCAAATCAGATTCAGTCAATGAGATAATGAAGTGAAGATTGAGTCATTCACAATCACTGAAGAAAACATGAACAATAAGAAGAAAAACCCTCATCGTGTTTAGTGTTTCACAGCAAAGTCCGTGGTGTAAAAATGTACACCCTGGTGTATATATGAATCCATCACTATGGGTGTACAAATTCACACTGAAGAAGAGTCTTTCTGGTGTGAAATGTTAATTTATTCTTGCAATTAATGAATCAATTGAGTTCACTTTACAAGTGATAATTGATCTTTAGTGATGACACCTGCTGTTCATGATCAGAGTCCACTGAAGAAGTGAACAGGAACAGGAAAAAAAGACTGTAGCAACACAGATTCATGTCATATAAATACACAATCAAATATGCTAATAAAACACAGTGGACTTCTTGACTCTTGTTCTATCATATTAATGTGTTTGTTGGTTAGCTGTGATTGTTTGTTTTATTGTAAATGGAGTCATTTTGTGTTGATGATACACTGGAAGTAGTGTGCTGTTCCCTATCAAAAGCTACACTCGATGCTGCGTTTCAAATGCTATGGGAGAACAGTCTTTGTTCGACCGGTTGTGAAGCACGTGTGTCAAACACGGCAATAATTATTTTGGCTTTAAATAACCTCGGCAGGTGACATGGCTAATTACACCCACACCTGCCGATTATAAATACGCGTGAATGCGGACGCGTCATCAGGTTCTTTTGTCTTCAAGGACTTCAAGGTGTGCTTGTGTTGTGAGGGAGAAGTCTCCCTCTTTGTTGTTTTCAAAACCTTTATTATAAAAGAGATTTTACCAAGATTCTTACACTAGTGACCAAGCACTCTCTGAGTTACTTAGTCTAGTGTAAAAATAAGGCAAAATAAAATAAAACCATGACTGACTCGGATCGGAGATTTGTTTCTCCCTGTGAGAGGATGCTCTCCGATTTCGATAAGCATGAGTTTTGCTTTGAATGCTTGGGGGCTGACCATGCCGCCAAGGGACTTGAGGGAAAGTGTGAACTCTGTGATGGTTTTGGGTTCAGAGTTCTGCGTGCTCGGCTCGCCTTTTTTAAACGAGACAGAGCCACCTCTTCCTAACCCTGTGATTCGCAGTTTGTTTTTGCTGAGGTGCGGGAGACGGATCCGTCTGCTTCTCCCGTAAATTCACTGAACCGCGACTTCCTCGCCTCCGCTTTTGAAGCGTGCCCGGCACTTCTTCTGAGCCGGCGGAGGATGAGGTTTCTCTTGTTTCTGCGGGGTTAGATAGATCCGCCACGAGGCGTTCCTCTCGTGATATTAAAGCGGTTGAGGATCTACTCGGGGCGGTAACCAAGGCAGTCGACAGGCTCAAACTCGACTGGCCGCAGGAACAAGAGGCTCACAAGGGTTCAAAGCTCAACGACAGATATCTGTCGGGTGGCCGGAGGGATGAGCCCCAAAATCGGGCTCTCCCTTTCTTTGAGGATCTCCACGGCGAACTGTCTCGCTCATGGCTCACTCCTCCCGTGTTTTCGTGCCATCAACGACGATTTATTCGACCATCGTTGGCGCGAGGCCACGGGGATACACGCCGATGCCCAGGGTGGAAGAGACGCTGGCTAGCTATCTCTCCCCTGGGACATCGTCGTCCCTGAAAAAGCCTTCTCTTCCCACCAAGCCTTGCAGAGTAACATCTGCGCTGGTGAGAAAGGCTTTTCAGGCAGCGGGTCAGGCTGGTGCTGCACTGCACACCATGGCGGTTTTGCAGGCATACCAGGTTGACCTACTGGATGATGTCAGCACTGGCGGGGTGATTGACGAAGCAGGGTTTTCAGACCTACGCCGCGCCACAGATTTGTCTCCCCGTGCAACCACGCAAACGGCCCGTGCTATCGGCCGTTCCATGGCTGCTTTGGTTACTGTTGAGAGACACCTGTGGTTGAACCTCACGGGCATCAAGGACAGGGACAGAGCCTTCCTCCTTGATGCCCCGATCTCGCCTTCCGGACTGTTTGGAGATGCGGTTAATACCGTTGTCACCAGGTTCCGGGAGGCGAGACGTCACGAGGATGCATTTGTCAAATATCTACCTCGCTGTGCTCAAGCGTCTGGAGTGTCTGCCACCCACTCCGGACCGGTTCCCCAGTCCCGACCGGGCACACAGTCTACCTGAGGCGTGAGGTCCTCAGGGAGAGTGTGGCGAGTCGAGCCCCCCCTCGCAGAGGCAGGGGAGTGGCCCACCGTGCCCTCAGGCTGCCTCGGGAGGACCAGACCTGAGGCGCTTCATCTCTTCTAACAAGAGATCCTAAAATGTGTGCACGGGACTGTGGGGGTGTGTCCCCCCCGAGGTGGGGTGCATAAAATTCCAAGAGAAATTGGAGGCTCCCATTCGGTACCCTCAAAGGGCCGCTTTGCAATCTCCGCCGTCACTGGGCGTTTCGGGGATAGCGGGCTCAAAAAGAATGCTAGATGTTCGGTTGACTTCTACCATATTTCAGGACGCCATACATCTGGTATACCCCCCCAACGAGAAGTGCCAAAATTGATACGCCTTTCAGAGAAAACCTGGCAGCGTGGAAACTACTGCCAGGTATCTCTCCATGCGATGAAAGAACTGTAGACCAGGCCTGCAGGATAAAATTTGCATATCGCCTTCCGCGAACGGCGTGGTCTTCACGTCCACGCAACCGGAGAGAGCAAATGTGTTGGCACAAGAATTACATGCTATGCTTGTTAAAGGGGCCATAGAACGTGTTCCCCTACCAGACAAAGAATTAGGCTACTAAAGCCGGTATATTTTAGTTCCCAAAAGGGATGGGGGATCAAGATGATTATGTCTTACATTCAGTCCCACGACTGGTTCGTGATGAACGATCTGAAAGATGCATACTTTCATAAATAGATCCTGCCACAACACAGGAAATTCCTGAGGTTCGCTTTCGGGGGCGAAGCTTACCAGTATCGGGTTCTTCCATTTGGCCTTGCCTTGTCATCCCGCACATACACAAAATGCACCCTGCGACTCCAGGGTATCTGCAATTGAAATACATAGACGACTGGGTGAATTTTTGCCTAGTCTTGCGAGTTAGCGCTTCGACATCGGGATGTCATCCGATCTCATCTCAAAGCTCTCGGGTTAAGACTCAACGCCATAAAGAGTGTTCTCACGGAAAATACAATGTATTTAGGGATAATATGGGATTCGACCACTTTCAAAGAGTTTTAGGTCTCATGGTGGCGGCTTCCACGGTGATACCTCTGGGATGCCTGAACAAGAGACCGTTTCAGTTGTGGCTCAAAGCCAGGGGGTTTTATTCAAGGGCCAACCCCCAGAGGCAGACAAGGGTGATGTGCCAGGGGCTTCTCACCCTTACTATGTGGTACAGGCCTCGGTTTCTGACTTTAGGTCCCACTCTCGGTCCGTGTAGTCGTCGCAAGGTGCTAACGACAGACCCATCCCTTATGGGTTGGGGTGTGGTCTTAAATGACTGTCCAGCCCAAGGGATCTGGAGAGGTCATCTTCTCGATTGGCACATCAATTGCCTGGAAATGATGGCTGTACTTCTGGCCCTTAAATACATCCTCTGGTAGTTACGAGGCTACCATGTCCTAGTGCGGGGGGACAACCCTTCAGTAGTCTCGTACATAAATCAACAGGGCAGGTTGCGGTATTGCCACCTGAACAAACTGGCCCAGCAAATCCTGCCCTGAGAAGAGGTCAAATTCTTGTCCCTCAGAGCAATTTACATCCCGGGGCATAGGAATGAGGGAGCAGACTTGCTGTCCAGACAAGCTGTGATAAATGGGGAATGGAAACTCCACCCTGAAAAAGTCAAACATATCTGGAAAGATTTTATGAAGCGGATATGGACCTCTTTGCTAAGCAGGAGACGGCACAATGTCCCCTCTACTTCTCTGACTCATCCAGCTCCCCTGGGTCTGGACGTGATGGCTAATACGTGGCCCAGACTTCGTCTTTACACATTTCCTCTGATAGCTCTGCTCCCTGGAGTCCTGGCAAAGGTCTGTCAACAGGGCTCGCGCCTCTTATTGACGGCTCCCCATTGGCCAACCAGAATCTGGTTCTCAGACCTAGTATCCCTCCTCGACGACTCGCCATGGGCGATCCCAGTCAGGAGAGATCTATTGTCTCAGGCGAAGGGGACAGTGTTTCATCCCTATACTGAGCTCTCGAACCTCCATGCCTGGCTACTTAAGGGCACCAGCTGAGAGATGTCGAGCTTCCGCCTTATGTAGCGGAGACTATTCTAATTGCTTGGCCTCCCTCCACTAGAAGGAGCTATGCCCTAACATGGAGCGATGTTGACAGATGGTGCATGGCACACCATGCAGACCCAATTACTGCCAGATCGTTTAAGTGCTGCATTTTCTGCAAGATAAACTGTCCTCAGGGACAAGCCCCGGTACTCAAGGTTTATGTGGCCGCCATTTCGGCCTGCCACGCCCTGATTGAGGGGGTTTCTGTGGGGAGCACCCTTTAGTCACCCGCTTTATTTGTGGACCGAGGCGGCTGATGCCTCCTTCTAGAGGGACAGTCCTTCCATGGGACTTAGCGACAGTGCTCGAGGGTCAAGTTAGCGCCCCCTTCGAACCTATGGAGTCAGCACCTCTTCTGACCTTTAAAATGTATTTTCTAATGGCAATCACCTCTCTTAAGAGAATCGGAGATTTGCAGGCGCTTTCAACCTCGCCGTTCTGTTTAAATTTTGCACCTGGGATGGTCAAAGCTATACTGCATCCTCACCCGAGTTATTTGCCTAAAGTTCCGTTCACCACTGTGCATCCGGTTATTCTTAAAGGCCTCTTGCCCTCCGCCGTTCACAACGCTGGAGCAGGAACGATTACACCTACTGTGTCCAGTACATGCTCTTCAGACTTGCGTCTGCAACGGCTGCAACCAAAAAAACAAAATCACATTGGTTGAGGGATGCTATTGCTCTGGCCTATGAGGCGCGCAGTCAAGCTTCACCTCTAGGAGTCAGAGCTTATTCCACAAGGGGGTTTCATCGTCTATGGCCTTAGCAAGAGGTGTCCCCTTGCAGCAAGTGTGTGATGCGGCGGGCTGGTCCTCTCCGCACACATTTGTTCGTTTTTATAGTCTGGATGTCCATGCCACTCCCGGCTCACGTGTCCTCGAGTCTACATCCCAGAGTCGTGCTTGAGGCCTCCTCTCGGATTGTGCACACACGTCACACAACCTTGGGGGGTCCAGACACTTCCAGTACGTTGCCGTTGGTATTCTCGTTCCCATAGCGTTTGAAACGCAGCATCGAGTGTAGCTTTAAATAGGGAACGTCTCGGGTTACTTGGCTGTAACCCTGTTCCCTGAAAAACCGGGAACGAGATGCTGCGCCTCAATTCCGCACTATAGGCGTGCCCGGACGTCCTTTCAGACAAAGTTGGAACCTGATGACGCGTCCGAATTCACACGTATTTATAACCGGCAGGTGCGGATGTAATTAGCCACGTCACCTGCCGAGGTTATTTAAAGCCAAAATAATTTTGGGCGTGTTTGACACACGTGCTTCAAAGCCGGTCGAACAAAGACTGTTCTCCCATAGCGTTTGAAACGCAGCATCTCGCTCCTGCTTTTTCAGGGAACAGGGTTACAGCCAAGTAACCCGAGACATTTTCATCACTGTTTGTAACCTGTGACATCATTCCTCCACTTTCATATTTGTTTTTTGTTCTGGAACCTGAACAAGTTAAGCATTTATCAAGACGTTTAGAAGAAATATGTTTTTGTAGATTGACATCTGAACTGTAAGTGTAATGAGAATGAATGAAAGTCATGAGACTTGAATCTTAATTTTTTTCAACAGACAGCAGTAAATCATACATCATTTATACTTCTAATGCAACATGGAGAGAAGCTCAGAGTTTCTGCAGACAGTATCATACTGATCTGACCAGTGTGAGGAACCAGACTGACAATCAACTGATCCACAACATCATTAATGATCCTCAAACATCTGTCTGGATTGGTCTGTTCAGAGGCTTGTGGGAGTGGTCAGATAACACTGACTCCGCCTTCAGATACTGGGACTCTGGTCAACCTAAAAATTCTGGTACTGATGCTTGTACAGTGACCAATATGAATAATGAGGGGAAATGGCATGATCTATCTTGTAGTGTCTCTTACACTTTTATGTGTCATGAAGGTGAGTTAATAAAAGTCAATGTGTGTGTTTGACGACAGAAGTTTCTTCATGATGAAACTGATCTCAGTTCAGTCTCAGTGTTTGTGTTTTGTTCTCATGTTCAGTTGTTTGTGTTTATTGTGTGTTCAGATGAGCTGATATTGATCCAGGAGAATCTGAGCTGGACTGAAGCTGTGAGATACTGCAGAGAGAATCATGTGGATCTGGTTTCAGTTGATTCAGAGAAGATTCAGCTCATGGTGACTGAAGTTCTTCATCAGGCCTGGACTGCTGAGGTGTGGCTGGGGTTACACTATTACTGTCTCATGAATCTCTGGATCTGGGTTCGAGGAGAGGTCGTCTGCTATCAGAATTGGGCTCCAGGGGTTCAGATTCAACTGAATGACTGCAGCGGTGAACACAGAGCTGGAGCGGTTCAGTCTGGAGGAGATCATAAGTGGATCAGCCTTCCTCGATCTCAAGAACTCAACTTCATCTGCACCAGAAATAAAGAAAATTAAATCATGTGTGTCTGTCACTTTCTGTGATGTAGATCACTTCAGATGATGTAAACAACGCTGGTCCAGAAGAACTTCCAGTCTCAGTTTTTTAACACAACAAACAGAACATTTATAACTAATAAACCAAAATGTTAAACTAATATCTTTAAGATTTAAATGTGTATATAAGATTTATAAAGAGATGTTATATATAGATTTATATGTATGCATGTTTTATAACTTGTGTTTGATTGTGAAATTATAGCAACATTCCAAATAAAATGTAAAGATTTACAGAGTCACATTGCTGACTATGGGTAATAAATAAAAACACACTTTTGGAATAATTTGAGCAAAATACTTAGCAATAAGTAGTGATATTAATTATTAATAGACGAGGACATGGTGAATATGTAGCTCCGTATAGTTTACATTTGTTTGTTTGAATCATCTTTATGAAAGTTAAAAAAATATAGATTCCAATATTATATCTGTTTTATCAAAGTGTATTTAAAGAAATAATTGAAAAGGACAAAATTAAGATATGTATCCTAAAGCCATGGAATATTTTTTACGAACATTTTTGACTTCTTATTGGTTGAGCTGTCAACATGTGACCTGTGTTAATGAATTTATTTTAGTTTGTTCTTTAACTGCTTTACAACAATTCTCTCATAGAGGTTTTAGCTTTCCTATTTGTTTCATTTAAACCGTTTATTCACTCTAGAATGTAATAGGTGGTACATTTGTTCTTCTTTCAAATAAAATTGGTAAAGTCGTTTTGATAAAAGTTTTGAAAACACTGAATTTAGATTTTTTTTTACTTTAATTGCATTTAAGAATCTCACAGACAATATTTCATGTCTCTTTAAGTTAATAATGGAAATGTGACTGCTGTCATCTGTGGTTTTCTTAATACAGTATAGAGCAGCTCTTCCCAAAGTCGGGACTCCAATATGGATCCAGACCCACCTTAGCCTATGATGAAAAAAATAACTTATACACAAGATGTTCAAAAACAATGTATAATATCAATGAAACTGTATTTGAGTTCTTTTGATTAGGTGATAATATAAAATACAACACAATAAAAACATGATCAAAAATTAAACTTTATCTGTTATCTGTTTCTTCAAATAAACTCTTCATATAGAGTTGATTTGTTTTATTTCAATTTATTTAAAGTTGTTTTAAATGTTTATTAAAAGCAAGTTTTGTAATAATAATTGTACCGGACCTTTGACATTGACAAGAATTCAGAATTCAGACATTTGAATATAAACTTTAAGAACACCTGGTATAGAGGATATTATTGTAAAGTATTGTTAGATTGCACAATATTTGTATTTTTATTTATTTTGTTGCTATGTTTTTGTTTGTTCTTTGTTTTTAAGGAGTGTGCCATGCATCCCCCAGCCAAACAGCTGATGCCCACCTAGACGTCTCTGAACAGACCCCCTCTGGCAGCAGAGGATGCTGGGAATGTGCCGTGGCCGCAGGAAGTTCCTGGCTGCCTCTGTCGCGCTGCTCTTTATTCCGGCCCTCACCTGGATCTATCTGTCATCTGAAAACTTCACCGGTAAGACGACACGCAAAACACATGTCAGTCAAACACACACGTTTAAATCACACTCACCGGTGTTTTGACTTTCCAGTGAAACCTCTGTCACCGCTGGAGCTTCAGTCATCAGGGAGAATTGTCCAATAATGGACTAAAAAAAATAGTTAGGAATCAGTTTTATATGTTTGAAAAAAGCTTTCAGAAACCGTACGATCGCTGGGGGAGTGTATTGAGCACAGAAATACAACGTAATACGCCCAACTCGTTTTTTGACAAGTGGACCATGTTAAGCATGAGAAGACAGCACGTGTAACATTGTAAAGAAGTCAGAATGCATGGAGGTGTGTCATCGTCACTGATAGTTATTTCAGCTGATTCTACTTCCACTACAGGCTTCTCTTTTGTTGCAATCTAAAGAGCAATTACAAATGAAAATGAATTTATCATGTTAATTACTGTTATTGTGTAAAGGTATTATCTATCTCTCTAACTACCCCCTGATAAAGCAATAAACATGATACTAAATATAAAGTATATATATTTATGTGCATCCATGAAGATTACCCAATAAATGTGTAGTGTTACATGCTTTCAGCAAAGTGTTTACTTACCTTTACAAGTACAACATGACCCACAGTACACTTTTTTGAGAATACACTCCTGAAAATGTTGCCAGATGCCTGACGGTCCCCATAGCCTGAGTGAAGCAGTTCATTCATCCCGTCATAAAAATTAAAATGTTCTCCAGTGAGGCAATGAAATGAAATGATTTTTGACTCAAGATGGTACGTCACAGCGACATGTTGGTATCTGATTGTGAACACAGGAATGTAGTTACATTATGCTATATAAAAAAATGAAATAAATAGTCCAATAATTAAAAAAAATGAACTTTATACTATAATTTAACATTATTTGGACATATTAGTTAATTTAGTTACTAATGTTTAATTTGGCATTTTACCATACTGATAATCTACAAATGTAGAGTCGAAGTATTGCTGTTTATTGGATTTCATAATAAAAAAAGTAATGTCTTGCCTTTCATTAAAGAGTTCCACTGACGAAGGTAGATTTGATGGATGGATTTCTGGGAGAACATTAGTAGACACTGGAGCATCAACAGCAATGATCACAAAACAAGGTACTCCATGAATGAACTTCCTGGATGTGTAAGTCCTTCTACCCGGACATGCCTTTCTATTTCTGTGCACAACACAATTGATAAATATAACAATTTAATAGCCAACATTTCATATGTAACTGGTCCTACTGGAACCGGTGACAGATGCTATCAGTCATTGGCTTCAGCCTCTAAAGGTTTGTGAGTAGAGTCGGTTTCATATATAAGGATATAAGTTCTATTCTATATAGTCTTTCTTAAAATAGTTTTTGATAAAAGTGTATTTTCTTGCAGTATTTGCACTACCCTCTATTTGTTCTGCCCATTGATGAAATCGAATTGTCATGCACCTGTGCTTTTGTCTGCACAGAAATGAACGACTGTAATCAACCCTGATGTCCATGGACTACTGTAGGTCTAAAAAAAGTCTTCACAACTGTTTTAAAAATTTTTTTTTTTAAGACAAGGCAATAACATATGCTTTTGATTACATCTCTAATGATATTGATTACAAAATCCAAATCTTAATAAAATCAAAAAAAGTTTTACTTACAATATGGCAACATTCCAGCAAGCGTTTTGGATTTTAGGGGAAGGGCATTTTTTATTGTGCCATACAGACATTCTTTCACTGGAATGAATGTAGTTGAGTCTGGAAATCACAAAGTCATGTTCGGTTCCGAAAGCATTCCAGCGGCGTTTTCCTTTGAAATGATCAACGTTTGTAACCAGGAGATCTTGCCCTGAGACCACTGTCCGACCAAGAAGTGACGAAACACCTCCAACAATGTGCTCATCCAACTGTCTTTTGTTTTTATTTGTTCTACCTCTGCGAGAATGAATGGTCTCGTCTTCATTGCCAGGTACAGAATGTACAGTAGGTTGTCTACTGTGCAGGTGTTAGTCAATGTAATGGACTGTTGTCCCAGCTGTCCATGACCAGCCCATGGAGGAGATGTGAAAGATCCCTTTGTGGCTTTCTGAGCCTTTGAGGAGTTTAAGTATTTGGATTTCAATTTTTATGCCTTTTTCCCTCCATTCCTCCTCCTGACTTAATGGTTGATCAATTTCTGTCAGTTCCTTCTTCTTCGGTACACTCTGGCAAATTTTTGGATAAAGTCTCCAGGACGTCTGTGTAGTTGGTTTTTCAACACTATTGTATTCGTGGTGCGGAACCAGTTCTCTGCTGCACTGTTGCTGTCTCTTGTTTGACCTAACTGGTTTAACATAATTCCGGTCCAAAGTGGCAGAGTTTTCAGGTATGGACTGACTATGTCGATCAAACCAGGGCAAAAGTAAGGATTGGGGGGAGCTCCAAATGCCTTTCTTGTCTGTCTCTTTCTTGTTGTACCTGAGAGTACATCTTCAAAGCATCTCACAAAAGGGGAGTCATGCCTGATTGTTTTCGGGGTTGTGTCTGTAAGGTCTGCTTCTTCTGTTGGTGTTATTTCAGTTTCCACGTCGGCAATAAAAGACTGATTTTCAATTGCAGTCTTCAGGTTATTTATACTCTCCTGGCAGTTTGTATGTGTGGCCTCAGTAAAAACTGTTCCAATGTCGGTTAGAAGAGCTTTTATCTCATCCAGTGTTGAGGTATTCTGCAGCAGTGCCATGGAGTAAAGGAAGAGGTCCTTTGTTGGCTTTCCACATTTTACTTTAGACACCATACAGCACAGTATTTTTATCATGTGTGCTGCACATATGTGCACAACAGTGAACGAGTCTGTCTCAACCTTTTGAGGATGAAGGTGCTGTCTGAACATTTTACAATAATCACGTGACAGACAAGTAAGCCAGTGCTGTATTGTAGGTGTGCTCTGGTCAGAAGAGAGCATCTCTGCTACAGCAACAACTAATGTTTCTGAAGTGGATATAACTGGACAGCAAAGTGCATAATACAGTACACTTTTGCAGTCTTTAGGTTTGGCCACAACAGTTCCAGTTGCATCGAGGTAGAGGAGAAGTTTGCCTTCTTTCTGGAAGTCTTTCAGAAGCTGGAGTTGATCAACAGAGTACATGTGTGTGATAAAGGGTGAAATTGCCACAAACTATATGACCATTGGCATTTCCTGGAGCAACTCGTAAATCGTTCTTCTTCTATGTCCCATATTTAGAGTTTCTGCACGAGAGCGCCCTCTGGCTTTCAGATGTGGCGGCATTTAACCCTAATACATTGAGAAACTGAGCATATACATGATATATGTTCCCGGCGCTGTTTAAGCAGTTTAATTTAATGAATTCGTCATTTTTTATGTTGATTTTTATATTGAACAATATATCCTATGAAAGTTTTTTTTTCACACTATCGGCTAATAGTTTATAAACAGCTGATGATCAGGGCCGATATATATCCTGTCATTCAAAAGAGGACACGAACATGCTAAGAATTTGTTCTATGTATATAAAACATCTAAAGAAACATCTCCAGTTCAATGTTCAATATTAATAGTCATTATATGAATTAATAAAACAAATTTAAGAAATATTAAATTAATCTTCAGAATCAGTATCGTCTGATATCACTGTAAATAATCGCCTGTCAGTATCTGTGGAAGAATTTAGTATTGGTGCTTCAGACCACTTCGTAAGATGTAAATACTGGTCCAGAAGCACGTCCAGTTTCATTTTTATTTATTTTACAATCTTGATAAATATTCTATAAATAAATCTTGAAGATATTTGTTAAACATTTTGATTTGGTTATAAATGGTCTATTGGTTGTATATTGTTCAAATGTTTGTGTAGTGTTAAAAACAGGAACAGGATGTGCTTTAAGACCCTCGTGGCTTACGTTTTCATAAGTGGTCTTTAGGTTTATTTTTATATTTCAGCACGACATAAAAAAAATGCGTAACTAGAACATGTAGGTTTTGCCGTATCGCTATATTCCGTCACATCTGGTGTAGACACGGTGTAAGTGTATATTTATAATGTTGGTCTGTAACGTGTAGTTTTTTTATATTTAGGCATTTATTTGATTTTGGTTAAAAGATATATTTTAATAGTTTTAGTTTTAGGCAACAAAAATGACCCTGACCAGAGATGCACTTCAACAGCCCTTAAATGTTATTCTGTACATTTGCTTTTTAGGTACAGTTCATGAAAACTTTGTAGGAATTTATGTTTTTTAGTGTTCCTGTTATTGGAACCACAAGGTGTAAGCAGCGCACAGGTCATGGGTTCTGTCCCATATTTTTTATAATTGTTTTAAAGCGGCGTCTCATGCAAATCATCTCACACACATTTAATGAAGATGCTTCCTCTTGATTGGGTAATACTTGATGTAATCGTTAGTTTGATTGGTTTGTTTAAATGTCCAGTGAGAAGGGGGGGGGGTAATTTAAATCAATGGCAGATGCGTCTCCAGGTATTCCCCTGACGTGTGACAGCATGCCTCTGGAGAGCAACATTCCTCATTGACAGAGACTCACATAAATCAAAGCTCAGTCAGACAGTTCTTCATAACCCAAGTCTCTCCTGTAGCAGACATGCTAATGACAGAGTGATTATTATCAACAATATTCAGATTAATTGCTAAATAATGTTAATAATTTGACCCAGTCTGTGAAAACCTAGCTGGAGTTATTTTTGTAATTCACTGTTTTCTGCATAAAATAAAGAACAGCCTGTGAAAATAATATAAATATATTATATTTATTTAATATTAACTGAATAAAACCATGTCAACAACGGAAAATCATAGTGATAAATAAATGTCTAAAATCAAGAGAATGACGGGATTGATGGTGCGTGTGTTGTGTTGTGTGTTACAGGTGTGATTCTGTTTTTGTGTTGTGTGTTACAGGTGTGATTCTGTTTTTGTGTTGTGTGTTACAGGTGTGATTCTGTTTTTGTGTTGTGTGTTACAGGTGTGATTCTGTTTTTGTGTTGTGTGTAACAGGTGTGATTCTGTTGTTGTGTTGTGTGTTACAGGTGTGATTCTGTTGTTGTGCTGTGTTGTGTTGTGTTGTGTTGTGTGTTACAGGTGTGATTCTGTTGTTGTGTTGTGTTGTGTTGTGTGTTACAGGTGTGATTCTGTTGTTGTGTTGTGTTGTGTTGTGTGTTACAGGTGTGATTCTGTTGTTGTTGGATCGTTTGAGGAAACTGAAGTGGGAGCAGATGTGGAGACTGATGGCGTCATGTTGTCCACATCACTCGCTGATCAGGTAAACACTTTATCTTTAATCTCTGTTCCTCTTCCCGTTCCTACATTTCCTATCACTCTATTTAAATAATATGCAAACTAGTGTTGACCTGACGGTTCAAAAAACCTTTGACAGCACGTATCACTAACAGTAAATACAGCTTGTGAGGAGGAAGGAGAAATAGGTTTTACTCTGATACTTTATTACATGTTTAATGTTAAAGGGATAGTTCACCAAAAATGAAAATTCTGTCATGATCTACTCGCTCTTATGATGTCCCAAATCTGAATAAATGTCTTGTGACATGAAACGATATTTGAAAGAATGTCAGTAACCAAACAGATCTCATCCCCCATTTACTGCCATAGTAGGGAAAATAAATACTATGAGAGTAAATGGGGGATGAGATCTGTTTGGTGACCGACATTCTACCAAATATCTTCCTTTGTGTTCATGAGGATAAAAATGAATGAGGTTTGGAACTGTGTGAGGGGGAGTAAATGATGACAGAGGTGAACTGTCCCTTTAAGGTATGTTGGGAAAAGAAAACGATGTTGTTGGTATATATTTCAGTATGTATGTATGTAGGACTGTTATGTTCAATAAAATAATATTGTGTCTGCAGGACATCTTCAACGCTGTCATCAAACAGAATCCCTTCCTGGTCCACCAGCTGTCGTGCTTCTGGAACGTTCAGCTGTCAGATCACACGCGCTCTGAGAAGTGCTACAAAGACGTGTCTGATCTCAAGAAACGTTCATACGGCTGTTAACTGACTTTACACGTATAACACGTATTGAAAATCATTGAGAAAACACATCATACGCCAGTAGAAACACCTCGGTGGACACAGCCCCTAAACCAAGAGATGGGGTAAATTGTCTCTATATAACAAATCCTTTAACAACATTTGAAAGTCATTTTAGAGGGAACAATATTGCATTATAATTAGTTTCTCTACATTAAACGTATAAAATTAATTAAATGTAATTTATTTGTATTATCCGACATTTCGTTTAAAGCCGCCTTTCATGACAATAAACTTTAAAGTTTTAGTTTATTTTACTGTTTCCTTGACATCACAACCAGAGCGAAATCTGAACGGCTCGATTTCTCACATGCTTGCAGGGAAAGGCACACCAAAACAAACTTACTGGGTTCTTTTTTTCAACGTTTTCTGGGTTGCTGGAAAATATTTCCACTATATTAGTAAAGTCAAAAGATTAGTAAAGTCAATTTTTTTTATATTTGTCTAACATAAAATTACACGTCCCCATTTAATGGTTTTCAGTTGCATCAGCCATGTCTGTAATATGTAAGTAAAAATTCCCCCACAAATGACCTGCCATATTCTGATGAACACTGAGGTCCTGTGATAATATTGTGTGATTTAGCGGGCTCATACTGTCACGGTTGTTTTCTGTTTTGGTTAGTGTCTGATGTCTTTTATTAGTTCATTTGTCTCTTGCCTGTTTTCACCTGTGTCTCATTTAGTTCATCCCTTGCACCTGTTTATCCCTTGTTATCTGTTGTATTTAAGTTCTCCCCTTGATTGTATTCCGTGTCCAGTATTGTTAATGTTTCATGGTGTCTTGTATCTCCTGTGTTCCCGGTCCATTAAAGACCACCCTTTTGTGTACTATGCCGTCTTTGTCTTCCCTGCACGGACCCTGTGACAGAATACTGGACCTTAAAGAAATTATGGATTACCTGCAGCTCAACATTTCTCCAGAGAAATATGTGGAGGAGTTCATTTTACTGAGTCGTGTGTGGATGACCAATCTATCAACGCGTGTATTGTAATGAGGTTTGATGAGGTCTCCCTTCGGTGTCTGGCGCCAGAGTTCAGGGACAGACCCGTAAGGGAGTTTATCCATCTTATCCGGTTGATAATGAGCCCTCGCCTATGTGTGAGCGAGGCTATCGCCAATGGGATCGAGTCTCATTTAGCTCCATTGAATCATGCGCTGAGAGACCCTCACCATCAGCCTGGACACTTCTTCCCTGCATGGACCCCGTGACACATACTGTAAATCTTTTTTCAAGATTTCATCCACAGTGTGCAAATTTCACACAGGGTATAAATAGTGTCCATGATGAATGATCATCAGGTGCAGGTGCAACAACAAAGTACAGGTAAGGGATCGTGGCAAAATATAGTTCATGGGTAAAAACGGAGAAAACTAAACAGGGAAACAGACATAAATGTGACACATGTAACCAAAATGAATTGTATTGCACAGTTAACCACTATAAGAGCCAGCCCAAGCCGAAGCGCTAGCTAAAATAAAGATACTCTGACTGGACTAAATGACTCACACAAGTCACTTATTTCAGAGGAAATCTGAGATATATTTGTAGGGGAGTAGGCGGGGCGAGACCGTGGTTCGAGACCGTTGAGTAATTGTTAATGAGCGCTGGCTGTGCGCTGGTCTTGTATCATGAAGGAGATCGGGAGTATAAGAGAACGAGCGACCGGACCGTCGATGAGAGAGGACCGGGCCTGAACATGTTTTATGTTTGTTTGTATGTTCTTGTGTTCGGCAGTCAACAGTGAGGTGGCTGACAACATTTTACTTCAGTATTTTTTTGTTGTGGTTTGTTTTGTTTGCCGGCTGTTATTATTTTTATTAAAACTATATTTAAATGTCTTCCGGTTCCCGTCTCATTTCTTCCTTTTATTGAACCTTTCTACAATATCCAACAGCAGACCCGCAGCCACACATTTTAAAACACAATCCAGACCGCCAGTCTCAGGCCGAAACCATAAATGGTTTAGCGCAGATCGTGCTACTGAAAGTTTTTGTATTATGTACTAAGTACAATATCTGAAAACGCTAGAAAATAAATAACCTAGATTTGTTTTGTAGTTATTTGCATAGTGCTTTCTATTTTACTAGATCAAATATTAATTTAGTTTTCATTATATCTACATAATTAATATCTGTTCATTTTGAAACCAACACTTAGGCACAAAGTGTACTTTTTATGTCAAATATACATTATTTTTCAGGATTTAAATGAATACAAAATAAAGTCTCACATTACTTATATGAACAAAGATTTCAACAAAACACATTCAAACAGAACATATTTTACACATTTTAATAGATGTATATGTGAATATTTGCAACAGGAATAACCATGTAAACGCCGCATTTTAGGTTCTGTTTATTATGACGACAGTAAGACTGGTGGAAAATATACAAATAAGAAGGAAATGAAATTTGAAACGAGACTTCCTACAGAAAACCCAAATGATGGGAGGTGCTGAAGATCAGATGTAATATAATGACATATAAACACACAGAGAGAGAGAAACAGCAGCAGATTCAGGAGAGAAACACACAAGAGATGAAAAGTAAGAACTATTTACATTCTCATTTCTATTAATATTATCCTTTTGATATGACTCTGTTTTATAAACATTGTCTCTAAAAATAACTTCTAATGAAACTTTATCAAGAAACTGACTTTCTGTAGAAATACACTAAGTGATGGAAATGTTGACTTTTAACTTCATTGACATTTATAGATTTAAACTTTTATGTCATACTCACAGAATGATTTGATTTCAAATTTGGCAATTTAATTTGTTTCTGACACCAAAATTGTGAACAAACAGAAGTTTAACATTTGAGCTTTTCAATGTGTTTCTTCCTCAGAAATGGCTCAGATTCTATATTTCAGTCTTCTTGTCATTGGTGAGTTTGTGTTTCTGCTTTTATGTTTGATTTAAATGTCAGGAGAATTGACACCAGAGTTATCCGTCTGTCTATTAATAACTGTTCTATTGAAGAAAAAGAGGCATTCTGTAATAAGTACTTATTACAGCAAGCAACCATTGAATCAATGATAAAAAAATTGATTTGTCAATGTTAACGGCATTGAATCAATATCACTTTTGCACTCAATATTATTGTTGATAAAATGTTGAGATTTCCACAAACCATCATTATAGTGATCAGTGTTTTAATATTAGGTGTTCATTGGCGATCCATGTATATTGAAATACGTTTGTTGTGGAAAAGAGAACTAGGATCCAGTGGGATCATATGATGGTGATGATTTTGTAATCATGAATCATGAATTTAGAAATTACAAAAAAATGTGAGAATGAGAACACAATTTAGTGATAAAATATTAGTTAATAATAAATATATAATAAGAAACTGCTTTGCTTTCATAACTAATAAAAAGGTTCCAGTTCATCCGTTTTCTACCGCTTATCCGAACTACCTCGGGTACAATACAAATATACATCATTGACTTCTATGATTAGGGTCTGTTCTACCACACCACAAAAAGAAATATCACAAAAAAATGAGTGGTTAATTTAACTCATTGTTGGATCAGAAACTGGGTTAAATTAACCTGGAAATGTTTATATTTGACCCCCCAGTCAACACATGAGGTAACGCGATGATCACAGTGATGTCACTCCACTCTGACATTGTTACAGTGTGAGTTATATGTGAATTCATTTTTATTAGACGCCATTATGGTGATGCTGGACTCTTCCCCCTTAACTTTTAGCTACTAGCTTTACTTTGCCTGTTGTCATTGCCGCTTTATGAATCACAACTTTTATGGCAAAGACTGTAATGTACCAGCACTGACAATACTGATCTCATGTAGATATTTTAGTCTGGTTATCATTTTTACATGTTTACAAGCTTGAGGCTGAGCACTGTTGGGCAAATGAGAAATTTGGAAGGATTTATTTCTGAGTTTTATTAGAAATTAAAACTATTATATAATAGACTCAGTGTATGAACCTCAACATTGGTAAGAATCAACTGAGAAGCTTCATGCTGCAATGCATGCTGGGAGTCATGAATGAGTTTCTATGATGTGACCCAGCATGCACTGCAGCATGAAGTTTTCATTCTGCTGTTTGTCACCGTCATTGAGTTTAATATGCTGATTCTTGATTCTATGTGTGTTTCTCAAAGCTCTCTTCAGACTTTATAGCAAAGTTAAAGCGGCTCTAACACACGGGTTTCTGCCAATCTCATATTAATCTTGAGTACTTATAGAGTAGTATTGCATACTTCGTATCTTTAAAGACTATTTAGTTTGATCACATTTATAAAAGATAGATACAGCTTTACGATTGTTTCTGAAAACACACGACGCGTGTCAGGGAGAGGGGTAGGCTGAACTAAAGCATGTGCGCACCCATTGTCAACAAAACACAGACATCAGTTCACTCCGTTTTATATGTTCGAAAAAAGCTTTCAGAAACCGTACGATCGCTGGGGCAGTGTATCGAGCACAGAAATGCAGCGTAATACGCCAACTTGTATTTTGACAAGTTGACCACGTTAAGCATGAGAAGACAGCACGTTTAACATTGTAAAGAAGTCAGAATGCATGACACATCGTTGCCCGACTGCTTTTAAGAAATCCTTCCAAAAGTCTCGTCTGCTTTACACTGCTCATCCTCAAAACTTTAAAATATGTAAAAATGATAAAGACTAAAAATTTAAATTAAACATGAGATCAGTGGATCATTATCACTGGACAGTATTCTCGGAGTGGTTGCACTGCAGTTTTGTCCTCGCCATACAAGTGATTCACAAAGCTGCAATGTCAGCAGGCAAAGTAAATCTATTATCTAAAAGTTAAGGGTGAAGAATGCAGCAAAAGCAAACACTCTTCACCATAATAGTGACTAAACAAAATAAATTCACATTGAGCTCACATATTACTCACACTGACACAGTATGAGAATGGTGTGACATCACTGTGATCATCGCGTGACCTCACGTGTTGACTGGGAAGTGTATGATGCAGAGTTACTATTGCTGATGGTGGAATATATAGATTAAAATAGAATTGAATAGATTAGAGATTGAAATCTAACAGATCAGAATATTTTGCACAAATTTAAATTGGGTAAATAAGTAATCAGTAATCATTGAGCCTGCAATCATTTATCTTATCTTACTGCATGAGATTGACTTGTTTTCTTGTTTTCTCCAACATTTTTATTGTGCAAGTCTGACGAGTTATAAAATGTGATTTGATTCTGAATCGCCGACTCAAGCGCTCATCTCTGTGAGACACTAACAGACTAAAATCTGTCAGAATCTGCTTCTTCAATACAAACTCTGTGTCAGTAAATGATGATTGTGTGTTGTCAGCCCACTCCTGCTTAGATCAGCTCTGAGTGAATGTGTAAAAACTCTCTCTTTCAGCTCTCTGTTCATTATCTGAAGGCATTCAGCGCCGCTATCACTATATAAACATTAATAAGACCTGGACTGAAGCTCAGAGATACTGCAGAGAGAACTACACAGATCTGGCCACAGTCAACAACATCAATGACATGAACGAGCTGAAGAAGACTGTGAATAACAAACCTAAGTATGTCTGGATTGGACTGAAGAGAACAGATGAATGGAAGTGGTCTCTGGGTGATCCTGTGAAATATCTGAACTGGGAAACTGAACCATCAAATGATACAAATAATTGTGCTGTTATGAGAAATGGAAAATGGCGTCAGCAGAAGTGTATTGATAAGCTGGGATTCATCTGCTACAATGGTGAGTGACAGCAAACCTTCACTTCACAAAACATGATCATAAGACAACAATAATAAACATCACAGTTAAGAAACAGAACACATGTGGGTCAGATGAACAGGTTGGAGCTGAACTCTACAGGATTGGACACTTCTGATTTAAGCAAATACACAAAGACAGTCAATGTAACACAGTAGCATCATTACATCTGATTCACTTCTCATCTCTGACTTCAGGTGTTTCAAAGGATTTCATTATCTGTCAATCACAGACTTTCCTTCTGAGCTGTGGTGAGTTCTGAGTTTCATCATTTACATGTTCACTGATTTAAACATCACATAACATGATGAGAAAATAAAGATTTGTCAAACATAATTGTCTGTAATGTGACTTTTTATCAACAGATCAGGGAACTATTAAAGTCCTTTCAGCCAATTATGGGCTTACAGACCGACAGACCTGCTCTACTGGAAGACCAGATAACCAGATCTCAAATGTTCAGTGCAGTCTGAACACATCTCTAACGGTGGCCACTCGGTGAGAACAGAAAACATTATTAAAGAGCTATCAGATATTATCACATCATCTTTATATATTTTTACTGTTTTTTGTATTTATTGTCACAGATGTGATGGACAAACGAGTTGTTCTATGGTTGTGAACAATACAGTTTTCACTGATCCTTGTGATGGAACTTACAAATACCTGAATGTGTCTTATGAGTGTGTTGAAGCACCACCAAGTGAGTTTTACACCCAACTGACACCAAACCTTATAAAACACTTTACAGTGTAAAGTTTAAGTGCATTTTAAGTGTTATTTATTTATTTAGTAAGTATATAATTAACAGTCTGCTAGTAGTGAACCTGTAGGTGTATTATTTTAATACTGCTGGGGACTAAACTGACCTCTTCTAAGTTTATGAAAGTAGACTTTTAAGTGTAGTCTTAGTTTAAGTCTGGGGTTTTAACTCCAGTCCTCGGACCTCCCCGCACAGAATGATTTAGACGTCTCCCTATTGAACACATGAACAAGTGAATGAGATAATGTAGTGATAATTGATCATAAATGATGGACACCTGCTGGTAACAAACACAATCACTAAAGAAACCATTAACAATAAGAATAAAAACCATAATAGTGTTGAGTGTTTCCTCTGGTGTGGCTCTTTCCCTTGATGTATAGTGTTACATTTTTTTGCTAGTTGAAATAGTGTGTTTCTGAAGCAGATTTATAAGAGCCTGACAAAAGACTAAATTATTTTGTCCTGGTGTTGGTAACAAATGTTGGTTGATTTTTGGTGTGTCACGACTTTTGTCAGACTTAAATCCCCCTTATTTGTATCTGTGATATAACAGTTTTTTAAGAACGCTTCAGAAATCTAAGAGATTAAAACGTTTTACTGAATCTTCCAGACATCAACAGTGGTGACAAAAGTAAAGTTGAGTTGTATCTTTTCTTCATCGCATGCATGCGGGGAGTCATGGATGAGTTCGGTCCTATGCTGTTACCCACAATGCATTGGAGCGTGAAGCTTGTCATTAACAGATTCTAGATGTCTGAATGATTCTGGTAACACTTTTTTTTGTAATATTAAAAACCTACTTTTAGCTAAAAAGTCTCCCACTGCACTTACCACTAGCAGGAAGAGGGCCGAATTATTGTATCTTTTGTTTGGCTGTGTCAGGGTGTCATGTCAAAGATTTGTTTATGGTTTTTTAGCACCACCTTTTTGAAGTTTGGTGTAACTACAGAATATATCGATAACTGTGAGCTAATTTCTAAGTGGCTACATCAATTCATGTGACAACCTCATCTTTGATGACTACGCTATTGGAGACACCATCTTTGAGAAGTCGAAGGATGATGACAAAGTTGGATTGTCTATTGAAGACAGGCACTTTGTAGACATCATGGAAAGAGAGATGTTTATGGACGAGAGCAACAGCTGGGTCGCACCACTTCCATTCAGGAGACCTCGTCAGCGACTCCCAAATAAAACTGCTGCGCTCACTGGAGAGAAAACCTGAGATGAAGTCAGATTTAACTACCATCATGCAGAACATCTTTGATCGTGATCATGCTGAGGCAGCCCCTCCTCTTTGAGAAGGTCAGGAATGCTTTTGTTTACCTACCTTTGGTGTGTACCACCCACAGAAGCCTGGTCAGATCAGAGTTGTCCTCGTCTCAAAGGAGTTGGTGGCACTAACGTTTCACAGCTTCATCGTGAAAAAGGAAGATTTCCTTCGTTTCCTCTGGTTCAAGGAAAATGACACCAGCCAAGCGATCTTCGAATACCGCATGAAGGTACACGTGTTCAGAAATAGTCCATCTCCTGCTGTAGCCATTCATGGTCTCCGACAAGCAGTGGCTTACGGTGAAGAGGAGTTTGGAGCAGACGCCAAGCACTTCGTAGAGAGAGAATTCTATGTCGACGATGGACTCTTTTCAACGTCTACAGCAGCGGAAGCAATCGTCCTGTTGACACATACGAAGGAGAAGCTAGCTATTTCAAATTTGAGAATGCACAAGTTTGCTTCTAATACCAGGGAAGTAATGGACGCCTTCCCAATTGAAGATCATGCTAAGGGACTCAAGGATCTCAACTTGGAGGCTGACCCTACGCCCATCCAACGTAGTATCGGACTTAGTTGGGATGTGAAGAGAGACATATTCACCTTTTATGCTACCAACATCAAGAAACCCTTTATTCGTAGAGGAATACTCGCTACTGTCAATAGCCTCTTCGACCCACTTGGTTTCGTTGCCCCTATCATCATTGAAGGGAAATTCTTTTTACGGGAACTTTCAGACGAGGCTCTTGACTGTGACTCTCCTCCCCCAGAAGAAAAGGAAGAAACTAGGAATACGTGGAGGAAATCTCTGCATGATCTTAAACAGTTGGAGATTCCCAGACCATATGTCCATACTACCTTATCTACAGCTCTGAGAAAGGAACTTCACATTTTCTCAGATGCCTCTGTCAGAGCAGGCAGCAGTGGCATATCTGCGTGTAATCAATGAAGAAGGATCGTGTCACGTTTGTCCTAGGGAAAGCAAAGTTGGCTCCACAAGCTGCTCATACTATTCCCAGGTTGGAATTAGGAGCAGCGTTTCTAGCTGCAGAGCTAACAGAGACCATCAGGAATGAGCTGGATTTCCCTTTGGATGCAGTTTTATACGGATAGCAGAGTTGTCTTAGGATACATTTATAACCAAACAAGGCGCATCTACGTATATGTGGCAAACAGAGTGCAGCATATCCGCAAAGTGTCAAGCCCTTAACAATGGCACTACCTCTCTACAAAGCATAACCTGATAGACCATGCCACTCGATCCGTTTCAGCAGCACTGTTGAACACGACTAACTGGGTTACAGAATCCACCACTTGAAGAGAAATAATTCAACCTCCTCGGACCAGAAATGGACGCAGAAGTTCGTCCTCTTGTCAAGGTCCTATCTACTGATGAATCTCATCTTGAATGTCAACGTTTCGAGAGATTCTCTTCTTGGACATCGTTAGTCAGAGCTAAAGCTTCTCTCATACATGTCGCCCGGATTTATAAGTCATCTGGGCCCAGTTTTTCAAAAGTGATCCACTGGGATTTCGGATGGCAGATTGGATCAAATTTTGGAAATGGATTTTTCAAAAATAAAAGAGGGATTCCGAAATAAAATCAGAACATGTAATCCGATTTTACATGTGATCTAGATCAAACCTGCCCTCTGAGTTTTTCAAAACTTTAAACTCGGTTTGGGATCATTTGATAAAAAAATAGGATAATCGTGATCCCATAAGAAGGATGGATTCAGTTGTGATTTTTCGAACCAAATAACATCAGAGAGGTTATTTTAAGTGAATGATCACAAAATGAATGTTTACTGATGATATATACATCAAATAACAATCCTCAGCTACAAACCAGGATGGTGACGGTTATGAGTTGCTTTTGAAACGGGAAACCGAAAGAGCAAAAGTACAAATTGAACTGGGTAAAGAACAAATTATGCTTACCCAATTGCAGCAGAAAAAAATGCAGATGGAGATACATCTCCTAAAGGCAGGGATGGAAAGAGGTGGTATCTGTCCTGTAGATGATTTTTGACTATTGGATAGTATTGTTTTTGTTTTGTTATTTAACATTTTAACAAAATAAGGAATGTAAAATGTTTCTGTTTATTACAGTATTTCTGTTTCTCACAATTAAAACAAACAATGGCTATTTGTGGCAACCGGTATTTTGCCTACCTGTTGTTCTTTACTAAGCCAGTAGGCTACAGTGTTGGTTCTGTTTAAGGTTCTGGTAAACAGATCATGGCACTGTTGTTCTAAACCTCATACTGTGGAAGAGTTGTTACAAGCAGCGGAAGTCGTTATCAAGAGCAAACAAAAGAGAGCTTTCCAAGAGGAACTTGCCTGCATTACAAAGGGAATCGACATTCCCAGAGGCAGTGTCCTGAGAAAACTGAACCTGTAAGTAGATGGTAGGGGCCTTCTTAGGATAGGAGGTTGACTTAAGAATGCAGTTCTGGATCTCAAAGAGAAGTTTCCTTTGATCATTCCAGGATACAGTCACACTGCAAAACTACTGGTGAAGTATTACCATGAACGATTCAAGCATCAGGGTCGTGTGTTCACTGAATCCACTATCCGCAATGAAGGGTACTGGATTGACAAACAAAAGATGGGCTGTTCTTTTCACTTGTATGAGTACTCGTGCCATACACATTGAGGTGATTGATTGCATGGATTCATCCACTTTTATAAATGCCTTGAGAAGGTTCTTTGCTCTGCAAGGGCCCGCGAAGCAAATTCGCTCGAACTGCGGGACCAATTTCATAGGAGCCTGCAAAGAGCTGGAAATTGTGTTAACCGATTCTCAGCAACCTAATGTGAGGAGGTACCTGAGTAGTGAAGGTTGTTCATGGGTCTTCAATCCACCTCATGCATCCCACATGGGAGGAGCCTGGGAGCGGATGATAGGAGTCTCCAGGTGCATACTGGATTCCATGCTCCAGCAGATCAGTCCTTCCTGGTTGACAGACAAAATGTTGTCCACTCTGATGGCAGAGGTTACAGGAATTGTCAATTTAAGACCTCTTGTTCCTATTTCTACAGACCCAGACTCACCTTTCTTGTTGACTCCAAATATACTTCTAACACAAAAGGATCATTCACACTTAACACCTCAAGGCGACTTCAAGGAAACCAATATCCACGGACAGCAATGGAGACGGGTGCAGCACCTTGCTAACACTTTCTGGAACAGATGGAGGTGAGAATACCTTGCAACGCTACAAAGTCGCAGTAAATGACAAGAGGACGGAGAAACCTAAGAGAGGGCAATTTAGTCCTTCTTAAGGAAGCCCAGTGCAATGAATTGCCCATGGCTCTAGTAACTAAGATTTTCACCAGCAGTGATGGGAAAGTGAGAACGGTTGAATTAAGAGTTGCAAAAGATGGGATAATCAAAACATTCCTCAGACCTATATCAGAGACTGTTCTACTTATGCCAACAGAGGACTAATGTGTATGGGGTTTGTTAACATTCCCTTTGTTTAGATTAGGTATATAGTGGAAGTAACCGTACAGTTCCGGTTTCTTTCCATGCGGTTAGCAGAGAAGCTCTATCTCTTTACGTTTGTGCCTTGGAATGGCTTTGCCTGTAAGTTATTTTTAGTGTTCATATGAATGCATGCATATATATGTAATTCATAAGTTGAGTTTAAAAGAACACTGTAATCAATGTGAATTTAGTCATGTATGTTTGTGAACATTCTATAACAAGACATTTGTAATCTTTGTATGTTACAGTTTAACAAAAAAGAGAAAGGAAAGAACATAACAGTAAAAGCTCTCAACCTTACTTCTGCGTCTGACTTTTTCTGACACCTGTTAGCTATCTGTAGGTTTGGGTAGACAAAACGCATATCTGGTACAGAGTACAAGGTTAAGAGCCCCACTAAAAGAAAAACTAAACACTATTATGGATTTGTTCTTATTGATGATGTTTTCTTCAGCGATTGTGTTTGTTACCAGCAGGTGTTCATCATGAATGACTTAATCATCACTTCATTATCTAAATTAACTTGTTCATGTGTTCAATAGGGAGACATCTAAAATATTCTGTCATGGTGGGCCCTGAGGACTGGAGTTGAGAACCACTGATTTAGATGTCTCCCTATTGAACACATGAACGAGTGAATAAGTCAAATCAGATTCAGTCAATGAGATAATGAAGTGGAGATTGAGTCATTCACAATTACTGAAGAAAACATGAACAATAGGAAGAAAAACCCTCATCGTGTTTAGTGTTTCCTTCAGTGGACCTCTTGACTCTTGTTCTCTTATATTAATGTGTTTGTTGGTTAGTTGTGATTGTTTGTTTTATTGTAAATGTTGTCAGTTTGTGTTGATGATACACTGGAAGTAGTGTGCTGTTTTCATCACTGTTTGTAACCTGTGACATCCCTCCCCCACTTTCATGTGTTTTGTGTTCTGGCACCTGAACAAGTGAAGCATTTATCAAGACTTTTAGAAGAAATATGTTTGTGTAGATTGACATCTGAACTGTAAGTGTAATGAGAATGAATGAAAATCATGAGACTTGAATCTTTATTTTCTTCAACAGACAGCAGTAAATCATACATCATTAATACTTCTAATGCAACATGGAGTGAAGCTCAGAGTTTCTGCAGACAGTATCATACTGATCTGACCAGTGTGAGGAACCAGACTGACAATCAACTGATCCACAACATCATTAATGATCCTCACACATCTGTCTGGATTGGTCTGTTCAGAGACTGGTGGGAGTGGTCAGATAACACTGACTCCGCCTTCAGATACTGGGACTCTGGTCAACCTGATAATCAAGGTGGTTCTGAAGATTGTATAGTGGCGAAAATGACTCATGAGGGGAAATGGCATGACATATCTTGCAGTGACTCTTACACTTTTGTGTGTCATGAAGGTAAGTTGATAAAAGTCAATGTGTGTTTCTTCATGATGAAACTGATCTCAGTTCAGTCTCAGTGTTTGTGTTTTGTTCTCATGTTCAGTTGTTTGTGTTTAATGTGTGTTCAGATGAGCTGATATTGATCCAGAAGAATCTGAGCTGGACTGAAGCTGTGAGATACTGCAGAGAGAATCATGTGGATCTGGTTTCAGTTGATTCAGAGAAGATTCAGCTCATGGTGACTGAAGTTCTTCATCAGGCCTGGACTGCTGAGGTGTGGCTGGGGTTACACTATTACTGTCTCATGAATCTCTGGATCTGGGTTCGAGGAGAGGTCGTCTTCTATCAGAATTGGGCTCCATGGGTTCAGATTCAACTGAATCACTGCAGCGGTGAACACAGAGCTGGAGCGGTTCAGTCTGGAGGAGATCATGAGTGGATCAGCCTTCCTCGATCTCAAGAACTCAACTTCATCTGCACCAGAAATAAAGAAAATTAAATCATGTGTGTCTGTCACTTTCTGTGATGTAGATCACTTCAGATGATGTAAACAACGCTGGTCCAGAAGAACTTCCAGTCTCAGTTTTTTAACACAACAAACAGAACATTTATAACCAATAAACCAAAATGTTAAACTAATATCTTTAAGATTTAAATGTGTATATAAGATTTATAAAGAGATAAATAAAAAGGGAAAAATGAATGTCTCTGGACCAGTGTTTACATTACTGACATTTATTTGTGGATGTCAAGATGATGACATGAGTTTAATAACAGATGATAGTGATGTGTGTGTTTGCTGCTGTAGGTCTTTCAGCTCATTGTGTTATTTTATCACTTTCTCATATTTATAAATGTCTGCTTGATCTCTGACACAGAATGTTCTGGATGTGAAATGAAATCTGGTGAAGGGGACTTTTATTCTGTATGTATTTAAATCAGTTAAAATAAACTCCTGACGTTCAACTTGATTCTATAATCGTAACAGTTTTTATGTTTATGAAACTTTCTAGATACTGTCTACATAAATGTAGCAAAATAGACTGGAATTATCTGAAATAATTTGGTTTTATACACATTTAAAAATGCAGAAAAGAAAACATTTAGCCTCCATAGAAACAGAAACAACTCAGTGAACTGAACATTGTATCATGCAGTCAAAAAAGAAACCACAACAAACTTTAAAAATACATTTATTGAATATAGTTTTAAAGGAAATCACATGTTTAGTTGTTTTATTCAGTAGAGTTTATCATCCAAGTGTGTGTGATCTCAAGCAGGAACTAAAAACTGTAAATCCCTGACCCCAGGTGGCCAAACAAGACAATAGTCGTGTGTTTGTTTTCTAGTAACATGTCAACTGCATAAAGTTAAATAAGATACTTATGTATGCATGCTTTATAACTTATGTTTGATTGTGAAGTTTTAGCAAATTTCAGAATAAAATGGAAAGACTTACAGAGTTACTGTAATGAATGTTCAGGGTGAGTCGGATCCATTTGCAATTCTCTCTATAATGTTAAAATACAGAGATATCACAAGCAGTAGCGGGTAAACATGAAACAGCAGTAGGTCAGGTTAGGTAGCAGTAATCCAATTCTGTAAGACAATCCATGGTGATACAAAGAAACACAAGAGTGTAACGGGAGGAGAACACTGACTGTTTGACCATTGGTGAGGGTGGGTAAATGTCAACTCAACTCAACTCAACTCAACTCAACGCATGCAGTGACGTCGATATCCATTGACCCCTGGTTGCGAGAGGTCCACGAGAACAATCAAAGCGCGCTATTCATTTCTAATGAGGGAAGTGGGAATTCTTATTGTTCGTGAAGGAGTGACACCGACGTGTGTTTATTTAGGACTGATGAGCCTTCCTTTTTTGACAGTTTGGAATTACAGTTCCGGTTTCCCTCGCTGATCCTCATGTCCTGGAGATCGCTGGAGCCGGGACTTGTGTGTTGTTGCCGCTGTCATCACCTCGCCTTGGGCGCTTCCCCTTTGCACTACGAGCACCAAGTGGACTGGGTCGTGAGTGACGAGTCTGTTGGCTGTGTTCGACGAAACTCTGCTTTTAAACATAATATAATTGTGACGTTTTGCTTGTGTAACCTTCTCTCTGTCTAGTGAGATTTTGGCTGCTCTCCTAGGTTATATTTTCCACTGTTTTTATGTCAGTCCTTTTACGGCTACCAGACTGATCAAACTAATTTAGTCCTATCATTATTCCTAATGTGTGGGGTTGATGTTGAAGTGTTTACACCAGTACATTCTTAAATTTGCTATTTGCTCTTGAAGTGTAAATCTCACGTGTGATGGGGTGCTGTTGTATATGACTTTATTGGTCTGATTGGTGTGTTGACCGTTTTCTTGATCGCTGTCTAGTGAAGGAGTTTTTTAATAAGTTTTATTACGTTTAAATGTTTATTCTTTATTACAGTTTTAATGAACATAATATGTGTGTGTTTTAATGAGAATGTTTAGGCAGAAAGCTCTGAGGAGTTAAGGGCTGATTGGAATGTGTTTGCTACAAGATGTGGTATGTGTGTGTGTGTGTGTGTGTGTGTGTAGCCTTGTGTACAAAGATTGGGGGAAGCAGATAATGCAGATTGGTGCCTCTAGGAATCTGAGTGCAGACAATAAATTAAAGGGTCAAAGACCAAAGGTGGAACAAAGAAGTGCATGCACACACATATCATTATCTGAGTACTTAGCTATGCAGAATTTGGGTGTTGTGGGGTGTCATATGATGTTTTGCAGACAAAGGAGAACGAAGCTGATTGAATCAAGAGAGGGAGGCACCGCCTGAAGAAAGAAGATACACCCTCTCACATACACACTATAAATATGTTGTTAGAATGACACACTGGCTGTTTCTGATCAATAAACTTCAACATTTGTTAGAGTTATTTGAGCTGCCTTTCTCTTCAATTTTTGACCACGCAGGACAGAAAAGTCCATCACTAGCCAGGGGGCGCCATATTTTAACATTACTCCTAGTCCTTGAATTGAAGCATTTATATCTAGTGTTTCGCCTTGAGCATGTATACAGTGTTGTATAGTTTTTAAATTGTTGTATAAATAAACTTTGTATTTTTACAAAACGTTGGTGTAGCCTGTCACTTGTGTATTACAAGGATGGAATTTCTGCGTGTGCCTGAGTTGGCACTTTACAAGAGTACACAGAATAACACTTAGAAATGTGGCTGTAGCCAAACAAGACTTCACAAAGGAGTGAGAGTTGTCACTGAATTTATATTCCAGCTAAAGGTGTTCAGGTACAGCGGTAATCATGGTGCAAAGGATTCTGGGAGATGAAGTCCAAGGTCAAAACTTAGGTGAAAGTTCTGTTATGTGACTAGAGAGTGATATCGTGACAGTTACATTGCTGACTGTGGGTCTTGTCCAGGTCTTTACAGATCTCTCCTGTTGAATGGTGAAATTGGAGGTTGATCATCATCGGATATTTAATGTTTGCAATAAGAAGGTCAGACCTGTTGCTTAAAAATAACTGAAACATATCCATTTAAATTATTATGTAAAACATTTATAGAACAACGGCTTTAATGCAGAAACAATCAAAACCATCGTCATAAGTTAAGTCAACCTGGTTTCATAAATCATTTGAACGTATTATTTTAAATTATGTCTGGTGCTGAATTGCTATTTGTAAGTTGACATTGCTAAATTGAAACAGCAAATAATGTTTACTAATGCCAATTTAAAAGCACTTAAATTACAAAAATGTTAACATTTTTATCGTTGTGATAATGTTAACTTTTAAATGTTTGAAAATGATGTGAACACCACCACTTTTTGAGGCAACATTCTGTTTTTACATTTCAGTATTTTGATATTGGAAACAAATTCATATATTTTAGTGTATATTACACTATACACTTCACTTATTCAATACAATTCATATAATATAACTTTTGTTTTGACACATAAGAAACAAATTTGTGTATATCTATATGAATTGAATTGAATTGTATATCATTGTGTTTTACATGAGGAATGTGAAATCACAGTATCTCCTGTGCACACAGCTGTTTCCCACTATCACTCACACCACCGGCCCTTCCTCGTTGCCTCACAGCTCTCGTCCCACCTTCCTCGATACATACAGACATCTTTTTGGTAAACATCATAATTTGGGATTTCTACGCATTGAGAACAAGTTTTAAATCACTCAGTGTTTGCTGAACTACAGTGTAAAAAAATTAAACGTAAAAAAATGGTGAAATGCACGGCAGCACAGGGTGCCAAACGTTTACCATTAACAGAAATAAGGGTTCTCCCTGAACTGAGGTCACGTGTTAAAACTGTAAACATAAGAAAACATGTGTCTACATACAACAAGATATCATGTTTTCTGTTAAATTAAAATTAAAATAAATTAAATTGGTTGTATTTATAAATTGGTAAAATGATAAAAGCAACAATATTCAAACTTTGAAAGTACACTGACAAACCATTATGTATGTTTTTTACTACTTTTAAACTAGTATTTTGTTAATTGAGTTGTTTGCACAACTTTTCAAATTATTCGATTTTGTTTAATTGTGTAAATGGCAAGCAAAGACTTTGAGGAGATAGAGTGCACAACCACATGAAGCTTCAAAATCCACCAAAAGTGGACAGACCAGAGAGCTATTACTCGCCGTATATAGAGATGTGCTCTGTGTTTTATACACAAATACAAAACACCATCAGGGTAACACATGTTATGTGAAAATGATAGTATAAAAATTAACTAAACAACTTATAATGTTAAAAAACCTTAAAATTCACACAGCTGCTAAAACAAATATATTAAGAAACTATAATGATTAATGAATGTTGTGCAGAGTTAAACAGGGATTTGTGGGAAAGTCCTTTACAGTTTTTCACAGTATATGTGAAGGTTACTTACAGTTTTATTCTACAGAGATGTCAGTGTAAAAATATTGTGAACTGCATGTCAGCACAGGGTGCCAAACATTTACCATCAACAGAAATAACGTCTGTATGCTGTGAACTGATGTGACGTGATCTGAACAAACTGACTGTGAACTTAACATTAAAATTCTGTAGTTATAACAGAAGTGTTCTGGCAACCAATGTTTTCTTTAAAAAAAACACCGTTACATTCTACAAACACCATCACCACCTTCACTTATTTAACACCACTTTCACCTTATTTCTGTGATACGTTTACAAATCTCTTGTTGACAATATCCACAAGTTTTGATGTTGATCATTGCTGTGCAGTCACCATTACAGAGATCAATGTTTGCTTTACTTGGGCTCTTGACTCTTCACATACCTTTAAGTTTTCTTTAGCTTTTATGGCTGAAAGAGTTCATCTTTCAGATGGTGGGTGTCATCATCTTCTGGCCAGTCTCCATTCATGTATTAAGTGCTATTGAAGTGCTTTTGTGATGCTCCCAGACATTACGAGCCGTGGGCCTGATTGAGGAGGGGCCAGCTGGGTGCCGGGGCTTGGGTTGGTGGCGTAAGCCTCACGTGGAAACTGGTGTGCCGCTGGAGGAAGCAGCTATGCATCACCCGCGGGTTTCACATCAGGGGCGTGGCCTAAGCTTGCTGAAGGCTTGTGGCGGTGATCTGATGGAGTTGAGTTTTGCAGAGGGCCGGTTGAGGACGACTTGGTCTGGTTGGAAAGAGGTCCAGGTGCTGATCTTGATTGGTCAGTGGTTTGTCTTTCTGATGCAGATCTCTTTGGATGAGTTTTTGACTGTAGTGACACTAGAAGGCTGTATAGATCCGGTTTAGTCATCTTCCCGTTTACGTGAATGTCTCAGTCAGAGAGGGCTTGACTTAAGCTTGCTATGTTCCACTTCCCTTTAGGTGGTATGGTGGATGTTGCCGAAGCATAAGATGATGCTGGGGAATGAGATTTCATGATAATTACTTTTGTTTGGAAGAAAACATTTTTTTTCAGTAACATTGAAAAATGTAAATTTGGTATAAATGTTTAATGTTTTATAGTCTTTTACTATTTCAATAAAAATAAGTGAAAGTACATTATACTGCATTTTCCGTGTAAAAATACATGTATTTCTTACAGTGTATCGATAGCATCTAATTAATATTTACATTTATCACAAAGAGCTGTGAATTTTACATGTTGTAAATAGAATATAACGCACCTGTACATATAGCCGCTACTAAATTAAATTAGGAAAATATAGATTAAATTTGGTGTCAATGTGTGTTTTTTAAATATTTTCTACAGTTATGATTAAAAATGTGATATGCCTGTGAAATTCTAATGGGTTTTTCAGTACAAATACAATTTGTCCAACTCTGACCAAAAAATAAACATGAACATTTTTAAAGGAGATGTCAGGTTAACAATACACAGAATTACTTAAATTTAATGGAAATAGACCGTTTTTTCCAGAAACACATTTATTATGTTAAAGAACAGGCGAAATGTACATTAGGTGTCAATGTTTGCATTTTTATGGAATTTCACAGTTCTGATTAAAATAAGATGTAACTGTTAAATTCTAAAAAAACTTCTCTGTAAAAATAAATGTATTTTTTACAGTGTAGGACCATAATATCTGCATCAGTACAATCTGCCCAAATACGTAACCATATCCACCTTTTTGAGTAAGCTGCAAACATTTAAATGAACAATCCCGAGGCCATCATCAGGTGTGTTATCATCAGGTGTGTTAAACTTGTGACAACATCAGGACCTGGATTCGGTTTTACATTTCCAGAAATCAAAAGTAAAAGTACAATAAGCTCCATCTGAAATTTAGATTTCTTTGGTAAATTTTCTTAATTTGTTAAATTGGTAAAAGACCCAAGGGAACTTCCTGAAGTAACAACAAAATAATCTTGCAAAACCATGATTCTAGCAAGCTTATCAAGCGGCCAGAGTCCAAACTACTAAATAAATAAGAAAATAATGAAGTAACACTCGTTGTATTTTCAAGCGTTCCCTTTTTTGAATAATTTTCAGTTGAACATGTTGAGCTTTCACAGAATTGTTTAACACCATGAAAACTTCCACTACCGCTTGTCATAAAGAAAAAAAGAAATAAAACAAAAATGTATAATGCCATATATATCTTGTTCCTGAATTTAACACAATATACAGTTTGTTTGTATAAATTGTCCAGTAAGTCCCAGGAAAGTCTCCCAAGGATGTTTCAGTGGCGATAATATAGTTAAGCCTCATATAAGGTCCAAGTTGAGTAATATTGAAAAGACTGCAAGACAAATTTCCAAATTTAGAAACCACCCGAACAATGCCGTTCATCTCTTGTTCACCGTAGAGTAAATGGTAAAAAGCACTTTCCTTTATCTGGTAAAGTGTGGTATTCATCAAGGCCAGACGATCTCACAACACAAGCTGAATTCAAAAAGTGCGCTTCAGAAGATCCAAAGCCCGTCTTTGTTGTTCCTTTCTCTGGTAGAGTGCATTTATTCCAGAAGGCCAAATCATCTCTGGCATTACTCCAAAATTGGAGAAGAAGAACCAAAGCCCGTCTTTGTTTTCACTTTTCAGGTAAGGTACGTTTCTCATCGAAAGACCAAGGGATCTCTCTGTATTACTTTATGAAACACTTAGAATTATTTATTTATATTTAAAACAGAAACTTAACATTTAGAAAACAAACAAAACAATAGAAAAAAATTGGGCAACCTTATGCTCAACAAACACAACAGATAAAACAAGCTGCCATCTTTGATTCCTTCCGGGATACAAGATGTGTGGCAGACCAAGTAAGGCAGCAACACTTCTCCTCTCATTTGTGTTTTTTAATAGCAGTGTAAATTTGTGAGAGATGGATATTATGCATGCAAATGTATGTCATTTATGAGCTGATATCGACAATTCACATCCTGTTGAAGATGGATACAACATAGTTGCATACAACTGATTAGTAATAATTTCAGATTTTGCATTCATTCATAAAAATGGTCCCCTAATTAAAACAAAGATGTGTTTTAATCACACTTTTGACCATGGCATACCTCACGGCATACCAATGATTTTGGAAAACAACATATCATAATACATTATGGTGATATCAAATGACTGGCTGTATATATTCCATTATATATATATTAGCATGTTATCATAACATACAAAAATGTCACATCTAATGTCATATTTTATTCACTTACAAGTAACTCCAAAATACTTCTGAGTGCTGGCCTTCTCCCAGACGCCACTCCTAATTTGTGCTCATCTAACAATCTTGGGACCAGGTCATCACGTCCTTCAAGAAAAGACTCAACGCTGCCATAATCTAAAGAAACATATATAAAAAAACATTACACAGGCTGAATATGATATTAAATTTGGTACAATTCTGGGGAAACTATATGAATATATAACAACCTATTAAAAATGTAACCCCTTACATACCACTTAATAATGTTAAGGCTGGGAATCATGAATGAGTTTGGTACTGTGATGTTACCCAGCATGCATTGAAGCATGAAGCTTTCTTTTGTTGATCGTCACCATTGTTGAGTTTCATACACTGAATCTTCATGTCTAATTGACTTAACAGCTGTAGTTTTGTTTTAGCATGTTTCATTTGTCTCTGAGAATATGACAGTCAGGACACTTATCTGTAATATCAAAGCACTTTACAAAGTTATAACACAAAACACTCTTTATCAGTGAATCATAATGATTAAATCACCAAATCTCTTTGCTTTTTACCCAAACAAACGGGTTTTAACGCATTGTTTCAATGGTTAAAGATAATTTAAGCTAAAGTCCTAATAGTAAATCACAAGACCCCAACTAAAGCAAACATTGATTACAATTATGGAAGTCTGGTTAAATGTTAACCTTTTTAAAAAAATAAGTTTTAAGTTGACAGAACAGACAGAACTTCAAGTTTCAGTTTTGAGTACAGTTAACTCATTTTTAATCAGTAGATTGTACTGTTCGGGAATACAGTGTGCAAGCTCTACATCAACAGTGTTTTTTCTGGATGTCCTCAATTGCTGGAAGTGGAATCTTTGATCACCGCCCGCTCCAGTGGCTTATGCTCTGCAACAGAGCAGCTCATATTGCGTCCTTTCATTTCAATCACTGCCTGTGGCTGCTTCTCTCAGCAACAGTGGCAAGTTCTTTGACTTTGTAGATTTAAACGCATGTAAACACTGTCTGTTACAGTTCTCCTCCAGGCCACAATGACTGGTTTTCATTAATGGACACGTGTGGATGAGGATTTTGGGATTAACGAGATGGACCCTCAAATGTATGATGACTACTTTATGACGACTAGCCTGAATTTAAAACTCTACTGCTACAACAATTTAATGAATCTGAACATAAGACTGAACATAAGACTTTCATTGGCCTGACATTTCTGACTGTTTGGTTAACAGAACAATGAAGGATAAGTTTTACTGTGAAGCCTTATTTTGACCACTTAGTTTAAACTTAAGGTTGACACAACTTGGAGTACATTCTTAAGACAAAGTTATAACATGCTCAAAAAAAGAGCAAAACCCAGGGAAACACAGATCACCATGATGGTGGCTACTTAGAAGATTAAGTAAATAAAACTTAATTGAGTCAAAATAAAAAGGTAACCCCAAAATGTAAGATAAGCAATAATTTTTTCACGGTTTAAAACAACAAAATACCACAATATAAGACATTTGTGCACAGATACATGTGCTCTTAGTTTGTTTGGAAACAACATTTGTAAAGATTATAATTTAAACCACCATCACAAAAATAAGCATGAAAGGACCCCTGTCACACCAACATTTGCATACAGGAGGAGTGCAGATATCCTGGAAAGAGTTTTAGTACACAACACTTTTGTTAACCAAGAGCTTCAGGCAAACTTCATTTGAATGAGGAAGAGAGCTGAACACGTGAACATATCTTTTTAAAATAAACTTACATTCAATTTTAGGTGAACTATCCCCTTAAATTTATTCACTTGTAAGACATTTAAAAATATATTAATTGTCATATGAAATGATGAAACCTCAAACTTCTATTAATATATTAATAATGGACTGATGGAATAAAGAGGAATAAAGCTAAGTGAGTCCAGGGACACGATCTGAGAGCCTCATCATATAAGAATCATCACTTTTTGCTTCTCTGACGTCATTGTTCCGACCCAGAAACAGAAAACACAAATGAGATGAGATAACATCAGATGTTGACATCAATATTTACTTTGATGTTTCAGGGCCGCCGGCTGTCACACATTGGGCGTAAGACTCACTCATTTGACTCTGTTGTCACACTCTCACGCCACACATCTGTTTTCACACGCAGGGCCGTACCCACTCTTCAATGTGACCTCCTTACTCAAATATGACCACAGGTCAGTCCGGGGGAAGTCGCATCACAGGCTTCAATATCCCTCTGGAAGCATGAGACCCCCAGTACAGAGACGTTCCCCTTAGTGTGGTCATTGATGCAGCGTTCTCCATCATTGTTTCATTTCTTGATGTTCAATGTTCATCACAGTGGTGTGGTCTAGTTTTTTCTAGTGAGTATACAGTGTTTTTCCCTTCCAGCCTCACGCTCGCCCGTCCCAGATCAACACCATGAGCACCACCACACTTACTAATGTATATTATATACTGTATATGTGATCAACACCATGAGCACCATCACACTTACTAATGTATATTATATACTGTATATGTGATCAACACCATGAGCACCATCACACTTACTAATGTATATTATATACTGTATATGTGATCAAGAGCATGAGCACCACACTTACTAATGTATACTATATACTGTATATGTGATCATGAGCATGAGCACCACCACACTTACTAATGTATATTATATACTGTATATGTGATCAACACCATGAGCACCACCACACTTACTAATGTATATTATATACTGTATATGTGATCAACACCATGAGCACCACCACACTTACTAATGTATATTATATACTGTATATGTGATCAACACCATGAGCACCACCACACTTACTAATGTATATTATATACTGTATATGTGATCAACACCATGAGCACCATCACACTTACTAATGTATATTATATACTGTATATGTGATCATGAGCATGAGCACCACCACACTTACTAATGTATATTATATACTGTATATGTGATCAACACAGTGAGCACCATCACACTTACTAATGTATACTATACACTTACTAATGTATATTATATACTGTATATGTGATCATGAGCATGAGCACCACCACACTTACTAATGTATATTATATACTGTATATGTGATCAACACCATGAGCACCATCACACTTACTAATGTATATTATATACTGTATATAAGATCAAGAGCATGAGCACCACACTTACTAATGTATATTATATACTGTATATGTGATCAACACCATGAGCACCACCACACTTACTAATGAATATTATATACTGTATATGTGATCAACACCATGAGCACCATCACACTTACTAATGTATATTATATACTGTATATGTGATCAACACCATGAGCACCACCACACTTACTAATGTATATTATATACTGTATATGTGATCAACACCATGAGCACCACCACACTTACTAATGTGTATTATATACTGTATGTGTGATCAACACCATGAGCACCACCACACTTACTAATGAATATTATATACTGTATATGTGATCAACACCATGAGCACCACCACACATACTAATGTATATTATATACTGTATATGTGATCAACACCATGAGCACCACCACACTTACTAATGAATATTATATACTGTATATGTGATCAACACCATGAGCACCATCACACTTACTAATGAATATTATATACTGTATATGTGATCAACACCATGAGCACCACCACACTCACTAATGTATATTATATACTGTATATGTGATCAACACCATGAGCACCACCACACTTACTAATGTATATTATATACTGTATATGTGATCAACACCATGAGCACCACACTTACTAATGTATATTATATAATGTATATGTGATCAACACCATGAGCACCACCACACTTACTAATGTATATTATATACTGTATATGTGATCAACACCATGAGCACCACATTTACTAATGTATATTATATACTGTATAAGTGATCAACACCATGAGCACCACACTCACTAATGTATATTATATACTGTATATGTGATCAACACCATGAGCACCACACTTACTAATGTATATAATATACTGTATATGTGATCAACACCATGACCAACACATTACTAATGTATATAATATACTGTATATGTGATCAACACCATGAGCACCATCACACTCACTAATGTATATTATATACTGTATATGTGATCAACACCATGAGCACCACACTTACTAATGTATATTATATACTGTATATGTGATCAACACCATGAGCACCACCACACTCACTAATGTATATTATATACTGTATATGTGATCAACACCATGAGCACCACACTTACTAATGTATATTATATACTGTATATGTGATCAACACCATGAGCACCACACTTACTAATGTATATTATATACTGTATATGTGATCAACACCATGAGCACCACCACACTTACTAATGTATATTATATACTGTATATGTGATCAACACCATGAGCACCACACTTACTAATGTATATTATATACTGTATAAGTGATCAACACCATGAGCACCACACTCACTAATGTATATTATATACTGTATATGTGATCAACACCATGAGCACCACACTTACTAATGTATATTATATACTGTATAAGTGATCAACACCATGAGCACCACATTTACTAATGTATATTATATACTGTATAAGTGATCAACACCATGAGCACCACACTCACTAATGTATATTATATACTGTATATGTGATCAACACCATGAGCACAACACACTTACTAATGTATATTATATACTGTATATGTGATCAACACCATGAGCACCACCACACTCACTAATGTATATTATATACTGTATATGTGATCAACACCATGAGCACCACCACACTCACTAATGTATATTATATACTGTATATGTGATCAACACCATGAGCACCACCACACTTACTAATGTATATTATATACTGTATATGTGATCAACACCATGAGCACCACACTTACTAATGTATATTATATACTGTATATGTGATCAACACCATGAGCACCATCACACTTACTAATGTATATTATATACTGTATATGTGATCAACACCATGAGCACCACCACACTCACTAATGTATATTATATACTGTATATGTGATCAACACCATGAGCACCACCACACTCACTAATGTATATTATATACTGTATATGTGATCAACACCATGAGCACCATCACACTTACTAATGTATATTATATACTGTATATGTGATCAACACCATGAGCACCACCACACTTACTAATGTATATTATATACTGTATATGTGATCAACACCATGAGCACCATCACACTTACTAATGTATATTATATACTGTATATGTGATCAAGACCATGAGCACCACCACACTTACTAATGTATATTATATACTGTATATGTGATCAACACCATGAGCACCATCACACTTACTAATGTATATTATATACTGTATATGTGATCAACACCATGAGCACCATCACACTACTAATGTATATTATATACTGTATATGTGATCAAGAGCATGAGCACCACACTTACTAATGTATACTATATACTGTATATGTGATCATGAGCATGAGCACCACCACACTTACTAATGTATATTATATACTGTATATGTGATCAACACCATGAGCACCACCACACTTACTAATGTATATTATATACTGTATATGTGATCAACACCATGAGCACCACCACACTACTAATGTATATTATATACTGTATATGTGATCAACACCATGAGCACCACCACACTTACTAATGTATATTATATACTGTATATGTGATCAACACCATGAGCACCACCACACTTACTAATGTATATTATATACTGTATATGTGATCAACACCATGAGCACCACCACACTTACTAATGTATATTATATACTGTATATGTGATCAACACCATGAGCACCACCACACTTACTAATGTATATTATATACTGTATATGTGATCATCACCATGAGCACCACCACACTTACTAATGTATATTATATACTGTATATGTGATCAACACCATGAGCACCACCACACTTACTAATGTATATTATATACTGTATATGTGATCAACACCATGAGCACCACACACTTACTAATGTATATTATATACTGTATATGTGATCAACACCATGAGCACCACCACACTTACTAATGTATATTATATACTGTATATGTGATCAACACCATGAGCACCACCACACTTACTAATGAATATTATATACTGTATATGTGATCAACACCATGAGCACCATCACACTTACTAATGTATATTATATACTGTATATGTGATCAACACCATGAGCACCACCACACTTACTAATGTATATTATATACTGTATATGTGATCAACACCATGAGCACCACCACACTTACTAATGTGTATTATATACTGTATGTGTGATCAACACCATGAGCACCACCACACTTACTAATGAATATTATATACTGTATATGTGATCAACACCATGAGCACCACCACACTTACTAATGTATATTATATACTGTATATGTGATCAACACCATGAGCACCACCACACTTACTAATGAATATTATATACTGTATATGTGATCAACACCATGAGCACCATCACACTTACTAATGAATATTATATACTGTATATGTGATCAACACCATGAGCACCACCACACTCACTAATGTATATTATATACTGTATATGTGATCAACACCATGAGCACCACCACACTTACTAATGTATATTATATACTGTATATGTGATCAACACCATGAGCACCACACACTTACTAATGTATATTATATACTGTATATGTGATCAACACCATGAGCACCACCACACTTACTAATGTATATTATATACTGTATATGTGATCAACACCATGAGCACCACACTTACTAATGTATATTATATACTGTATATGTGATCAACACCATGAGCACCACACTCTACTAATGTATATTATATACTGTATATGTGATCAACACCATGAGCACCACACTTACTAATGTATATTATATACTGTATATGTGATCAACACCATGAGCACCACCACACTCACTAATGTATATTATATACTGTATATGTGATCAACACCATGAGCACCACCACACTTACTAATGTATATTATATACTGTATATGTGATCAACACCATGAGCACCACACTTACTAATGTATATTATATACTGTATATGTGATCAACACCATGAGCACCACCACACTTACTAATGTATATTATATACTGTATATGTGATCAACACCATGAGCACCACACTTACTAATGTATATTATATACTGTATAAGTGATCAACACCATGAGCACCACACTCACTAATGTATATTATATACTGTATATGTGATCAACACCATGAGCACCACACTTACTAATGTATATTATATACTGTATAAGTGATCAACACCATGAGCACCACACTTACTAATGTATATTATATACTGTATAAGTGATCAACACCATGAGCACCACACTCACTAATGTATATTATATACTGTATATGTGATCAACACCATGAGCACACACACTTACTAATGTATATTATATACTGTATATGTGATCAACACCATGAGCACCACCACACTCACTAATGTATATTATATACTGTATATGTGATCAACACCATGAGCACCACCACACTCACTAATGTATATTATATACTGTATATGTGATCAACACCATGAGCACCACCACACTTACTAATGTATATTATATACTGTATATGTGATCAACACCATGAGCACCACACTTACTAATGTATATTATATACTGTATATGTGATCAACACCATGAGCACCACACACTTACTAATGTATATTATATACTGTATATGTGATCAACACCATGAGCACCACCACACTCACTAATGTATATTATATACTGTATATGTGATCAACACCATGAGCACCACCACACTCACTAATGTATATTATATACTGTATATGTGATCAACACCATGAGCACCACCACACTTACTAATGTATATTATATACTGTATATGTGATCAACACCATGAGCACCACACTTACTAATGTATATTATATACTGTATATGTGATCAACACCATGAGCACCACCACACTTACTAATGTATATTATATACTGTATATGTGATCAACACCATGAGCACCACACACTTACTAATGTATATTATATACTGTATATGTGATCAACACCATGAGCACCACCACACTTACTAATGTATATTATATACTGTATATGTGATCAACACCATGAGCACCACACTTACTAATGTATATTATATACTGTATATGTGATCAACACCATGAGCACCACACTTACTAATGTATATTATATACTGTATATGTGATCAACACCATGAGCACCACACTTACTAATGTATATTATATACTGTATATGTGATCAACACCATGAGCACCACACACTTACTAATGTATATTATATACTGTATATGTGATCAACACCATGAGCACCACACACTACTAATGTATATTATATACTGTATATGTGATCAACACCATGAGCACCACCACACTTACTAATGTATATTATATACTGTATATGTGATCAACACCATGAGCACCACCACACTTACTAATGTATATTATATACTGTATATGTGATCAACACCATGAGCACCACACACTTACTAATGTATATTATATACTGTATATGTGATCAACACCATGAGCACCACCACACTTACTAATGTATATTATATACTGTATATGTGATCAACACCATGAGCACCACCACACTTACTAATGTATATTATATACTGTATATGTGATCAACACCATGAGCACCACCACACTTACTAATGTATATTATATACTGTATATGTGATCAACACCATGAGCACCACACACTTACTAATGTATATTATATACTGTATATGTGATCAACACCATGAGCACCACACACTTACTAATGTATATTATATACTGTATATGTGATCAACACCATGAGCACCACCACACTTACTAATGTATATTATATACTGTATATGTGATCAACACCATGAGCACCACCACACTTACTAATGTATATTATATACTGTATATGTGATCAACACCATGAGCACCACCACACTTACTAATGTATATTATATACTGTATATGTGATCAACACCATGAGCACCACCACACTTACTAATGTATATTATATACTGTATATGTGATCAACACCATGAGCACCACCACACTTACTAATGTATATTATATACTGTATATGTGATCAACACCATGAGCACCACCACACTTACTAATGTATATTATATACTGTATATGTGATCAACACCATGAGCACCACCACACTTACTAATGTATATTATATACTGTATATGTGATCAACACCATGAGCACCACCACACTTACTAATGTATATTATATACTGTATATGTGATCAACACCATGAGCACCACCACACTTACTAATGTATATTATATACTGTATATGTGATCAACACCATGAGCACCACCACACTTACTAATGTATATTATATACTGTATATGTGATCAACACCATGAGCACCACCACACTTACTAATGTATATTATATACTGTATATGTGATCAACACCATGAGCACCACCACACTTACTAATGAATATTATATACTGTATATGTGATCAACACCATGAGCACCACCACACTACTAATGTATATTATATACTGTATATGTGATCAACACCATGAGCACCACCACACTTACTAATGTATATTATATACTGTATATGTGATCAACACCATGAGCACCACCACACTACTAATGTATATTATATACTGTATATGTGATCAACACCATGAGCACCACCACACTTACTAATGTATATTATATACTGTATATGTGATCAACACCATGAGCCACCACACTTACTAATGTATATTATATACTGTATATGTGATCAACACCATGAGCACCACCACACTTACTAATGTATATTATATACTGTATATGTGATCAACACCATGAGCACCACACTTACTAATGTATATTATATACTGTATATGTGATCAACACCATGAGCCACCACACTCACTAATGTATATTATATACTGTATATGTGATCAACACCATGAGCACCACCACACTTACTAATGTATATTATATACTGTATATGTGATCAACACCATGAGCACCACACTTACTAATGTATATTATATACTGTATATGTGATCAACACCATGAGCACCACCACACTTACTAATGTATATTATATACTGTATATGTGATCAACACCATGAGCACCACACTTACTAATGTATATTATATACTGTATATGTGATCAACACCATGAGCACCACACTTACTAATGTATATTATATACTGTATATGTGATCAACACCATGAGCACCACACACTTACTAATGTATATTATATACTGTATATGTGATCAACACCATGAGCACCACACTTACTAATGTATATTATATACTGTATATGTGATCAACACCATGAGCACCACACTCTACTAATGTATATTATATACTGTATATGTGATCAACACCATGAGCACCACACTTACTAATGTATATTATATACTGTATATGTGATCAACACCATGAGCACCACACTCTACTAATGTATATTATATACTGTATATGTGATCAACACCATGAGCACCACACTTACTAATGTATATTATATACTGTATATGTGATCAACACCATGAGCACCACACTTACTAATGTATATTATATACTGTATATGTGATCAACACCATGAGCACCACACTTACTAATGTATATTATATACTGTATATGTGATCAACACCATGAGCACCACACACTTACTAATGTATATTATATACTGTATATGTGATCAACACCATGAGCACCACCACACTTACTAATGTATATTATATACTGTATATGTGATCAACACCATGAGCACCACACTTACTAATGTATATTATATACTGTATATGTGATCAACACCATGAGCACCACCACACTTACTAATGTATATTATATACTGTATATGTGATCAACACCATGAGCACCACCACACTTACTAATGTATATTATATACTGTATATGTGATCAACACCATGAGCACCACACTTACTAATGTATATTATATACTGTATATGTGATCAACACCATGAGCACCACCACACTTACTAATGTATATTATATACTGTATATGTGATCAACACCATGAGCACCACCACACTTACTAATGTATATTATATACTGTATATGTGATCAACACCATGAGCACCACACACTTACTAATGTATATTATATACTGTATATGTGATCAACACCATGAGCACCACCACACTTACTAATGTATATTATATACTGTATATGTGATCAACACCATGAGCACCACACACTTACTAATGTATATTATATACTGTATATGTGATCAACACCATGAGCACCACACACTTACTAATGTATATTATATACTGTATATGTGATCAACACCATGAGCACCACACACTTACTAATGTATATTATATACTGTATATGTGATCAACACCATGAGCACCACCACACTTACTAATGTATATTATATACTGTATATGTGATCAACACCATGAGCACCACCACACTTACTAATGTATATTATATACTGTATATGTGATCAACACCATGAGCACCATCACACTTACTAATGTATATTATATACTGTATATGTGATCAACACCATGAGCACCACCACACTTACTAATGTATATTATATACTGTATATGTGATCAACACCATGAGCACCACACACTTACTAATGTATATTATATACTGTATATGTGATCAACACCATGAGCACCACCACACTTACTAATGTATATTATATACTGTATATGTGATCAACACCATGAGCACCATCACACTTACTAATGTATATTATATACTGTATATGTGATCAACACCATGAGCACCACCACACTTACTAATGTATATTATATACTGTATATGTGATCAACACCATGAGCACCACCACACTTACTAATGTATATTATATACTGTATATGTGATCAACACCATGAGCACCACACACTTACTAATGTATATTATATACTGTATATGTGATCAACACCATGAGCACCACCACACTTACTAATGTATATTATATACTGTATATGTGATCAACACCATGAGCACCACCACACTTACTAATGTATATTATATACTGTATATGTGATCAACACCATGAGCACCATCACACTTACTAATGTATATTATATACTGTATATGTGATCAACACCATGAGCACCACCACACTTACTAATGTATATTATATACTGTATATGTGATCAACACCATGAGCACCACCACACTTACTAATGTATATTATATACTGTATATGTGATCAACACCATGAGCACCACCACACTTACTAATGTATATTATATACTGTATATGTGATCAACACCATGAGCACCACCACACTTACTAATGTATATTATATACTGTATATGTGATCAACACCATGAGCACCACCACACTTACTAATGTATATTATATACTGTATATGTGATCAACACCATGAGCACCACCACACTTACTAATGTATATTATATACTGTATATGTGATCAACACCATGAGCACCACACACTTACTAATGTATATTATATACTGTATATGTGATCAACACCATGAGCACCACACACTTACTAATGTATATTATATACTGTATATGTGATCAACACCATGAGCACCACCACACTTACTAATGTATATTATATACTGTATATGTGATCAACACCATGAGCACCACACACTTACTAATGTATATTATATACTGTATATGTGATCAACACCATGAGCACCACCACACTTACTAATGTATATTATATACTGTATATGTGATCAACACCATGAGCACCACCACACTTACTAATGTATATTATATACTGTATATGTGATCAACACCATGAGCACCACCACACTTACTAATGTATATTATATACTGTATATGTGATCAACACCATGAGCACCACCACACTTACTAATGTATATTATATACTGTATATGTGATCAACACCATGAGCACCACCACACTTACTAATGTATATTATATACTGTATATGTGATCAACACCATGAGCACCACACTTACTAATGTATATTATATACTGTATATGTGATCAACACCATGAGCACCACACTTACTAATGTATATTATATACTGTATATGTGATCAACACCATGAGCACCACCACACTTACTAATGTATATTATATACTGTATATGTGATCAACACCATGAGCACCACACACTTACTAATGTATATTATATACTGTATATGTGATCAACACCATGAGCACCACACTACTAATGTATATTATATACTGTATATGTGATCAACACCATGAGCACCACACTTACTAATGTATATTATATACTGTATATGTGATCAACACCATGAGCACCACACACTTACTAATGTATATTATATACTGTATATGTGATCAACACCATGAGCACCACACACTTACTAATGTATATTATATACTGTATATGTGATCAACACCATGAGCACCACACACTTACTAATGTATATTATATACTGTATATGTGATCAACACCATGAGCACCACCACACTTACTAATGTATATTATATACTGTATATGTGATCAACACCATGAGCACCACACACTTACTAATGTATATTATATACTGTATATGTGATCAACACCATGAGCACCACACACTACTAATGTATATTATATACTGTATATGTGATCAACACCATGAGCACCACCACACTTACTAATGTATATTATATACTGTATATGTGATCAACACCATGAGCACACCACACTTACTAATGTATATTATATACTGTATATGTGATCAACACCATGAGCACCACACTTACTAATGTATATTATATACTGTATATGTGATCAACACCATGAGCACCACACACTTACTAATGTATATTATATACTGTATATGTGATCAACACCATGAGCACCACCACACTACTAATGTATATTATATACTGTATATGTGATCAACACCATGAGCACCACCACACTTACTAATGTATATTATATACTGTATATGTGATCAACACCATGAGCACCACACACTTACTAATGTATATTATATACTGTATATGTGATCAACACCATGAGCACCACACACTTACTAATGTATATTATATACTGTATATGTGATCAACACCATGAGCACCACACACTTACTAATGTATATTATATACTGTATATGTGATCAACACCATGAGCACCACACTTACTAATGTATATTATATACTGTATATGTGATCAACACCATGAGCACCACACACTTACTAATGTATATTATATACTGTATATGTGATCAACACCATGAGCACCACCACACTTACTAATGTATATTATATACTGTATATGTGATCAACACCATGAGCACCACACACTTACTAATGTATATTATATACTGTATATGTGATCAACACCATGAGCACCACCACACTACTAATGTATATTATATACTGTATATGTGATCAACACCATGAGCACCACCACACTTACTAATGTATATTATATACTGTATATGTGATCAACACCATGAGCACCACACTTACTAATGTATATTATATACTGTATATGTGATCAACACCATGAGCACCACCACACTTACTAATGTATATTATATACTGTATATGTGATCAACACCATGAGCACCACACTTACTAATGTATATTATATACTGTATATGTGATCAACACCATGAGCACCACACTTACTAATGTATATTATATACTGTATATGTGATCAACACCATGAGCACCACACACTTACTAATGTATATTATATACTGTATATGTGATCAACACCATGAGCACCACACTCTACTAATGTATATTATATACTGTATATGTGATCAACACCATGAGCACCACACACTTACTAATGTATATTATATACTGTATATGTGATCAACACCATGAGCACCACACACTTACTAATGTATATTATATACTGTATATGTGATCAACACCATGAGCACCACCACACTACTAATGTATATTATATACTGTATATGTGATCAACACCATGAGCACCACCACACTTACTAATGTATATTATATACTGTATATGTGATCAACACCATGAGCACCACACACTTACTAATGTATATTATATACTGTATATGTGATCAACACCATGAGCACCACACACTACTAATGTATATTATATACTGTATATGTGATCAACACCATGAGCACCCACACTTACTAATGTATATTATATACTGTATATGTGATCAACACCATGAGCACACCACACTCACTAATGTATATTATATACTGTATATGTGATCAACACCATGAGCACCACCACACTTACTAATGTATATTATATACTGTATATGTGATCAACACCATGAGCCACCACACTTACTAATGTATATTATATACTGTATATGTGATCAACACCATGAGCACCACACTTACTAATGTATATTATATACTGTATATGTGATCAACACCATGAGCACCACACTTACTAATGTATATTATATACTGTATATGTGATCAACACCATGAGCACCACACTTACTAATGTATATTATATACTGTATATGTGATCAACACCATGAGCACCACCACACTACTAATGTATATTATATACTGTATATGTGATCAACACCATGAGCACCACACACTTACTAATGTATATTATATACTGTATATGTGATCAACACCATGAGCACCACACACTACTAATGTATATTATATACTGTATATGTGATCAACACCATGAGCACCACCACACTTACTAATGTATATTATATACTGTATATGTGATCAACACCATGAGCACCACCACACTTACTAATGTATATTATATACTGTATATGTGATCAACACCATGAGCACCACCACACTTACTAATGTATATTATATACTGTATATGTGATCAACACCATGAGCACACCACACTTACTAATGTATATTATATACTGTATATGTGATCAACACCATGAGCACCACACTTACTAATGTATATTATATACTGTATATGTGATCAACACCATGAGCACCACCACACTTACTAATGTATATTATATACTGTATATGTGATCAACACCATGAGCACCACACACTTACTAATGTATATTATATACTGTATATGTGATCAACACCATGAGCACCACCACTTACTAATGTATATTATATACTGTATATGTGATCAACACCATGAGCACCACCACACTTACTAATGTATATTATATACTGTATATGTGATCAACACCATGAGCACCACCACACTTACTAATGTATATTATATACTGTATATGTGATCAACACCATGAGCACCACACTTACTAATGTATATTATATACTGTATATGTGATCAACACCATGAGCCCACCACACTTACTAATGTATATTATATACTGTATATGTGATCAACACCATGAGCACCACCACACTTACTAATGTATATTATATACTGTATATGTGATCAACACCATGAGCACCACACACTTACTAATGTATATTATATACTGTATATGTGATCAACACCATGAGCACCACCACACTTACTAATGTATATTATATACTGTATATGTGATCAACACCATGAGCACCACCACACTTACTAATGTATATTATATACTGTATATGTGATCAACACCATGAGCACCACCACACTTACTAATGTATATTATATACTGTATATGTGATCAACACCATGAGCACCACCACACTTACTAATGTATATTATATACTGTATATGTGATCAACACCATGAGCACCACCACACTTACTAATGTATATTATATACTGTATATGTGATCAACACCATGAGCACCACACACTTACTAATGTATATTATATCTGTATATGTGATCAACACCATGAGCACCACCACACTTACTAATGTATATTATATACTGTATATGTGATCAACACCATGAGCACCACACTTACTAATGTATATTATATACTGTATATGTGATCAACACCATGAGCACCACCACACTTACTAATGTATATTATATACTGTATATGTGATCAACACCATGAGCACCACACTTACTAATGTATATTATATACTGTATATGTGATCAACACCATGAGCACCACCACACTTACTAATGTATATTATATACTGTATATGTGATCAACACCATGAGCACCACCACACTTACTAATGTATATTATATACTGTATATGTGATCAACACCATGAGCACCACCACACTTACTAATGTATATTATATACTGTATATGTGATCAACACCATGAGCACCACCACACTTACTAATGTATATTATATACTGTATATGTGATCAACACCATGAGCACCACCACACTTACTAATGTATATTATATACTGTATATGTGATCAACACCATGAGCACCACCACACTTACTAATGTATATTATATACTGTATATGTGATCAACACCATGAGCACCACCACACTTACTAATGTATATTATATACTGTATATGTGATCAACACCATGAGCACCACCACACTTACTAATGTATATTATATACTGTATATGTGATCAACACCATGAGCACCACCACACTTACTAATGTATATTATATACTGTATATGTGATCAACACCATGAGCACCACACACTTACTAATGTATATTATATACTGTATATGTGATCAACACCATGAGCACCACCACACTTACTAATGTATATTATATACTGTATATGTGATCAACACCATGAGCACCACCACACTTACTAATGTATATTATATACTGTATATGTGATCAACACCATGAGCACCACCACACTACTAATGTATATTATATACTGTATATGTGATCAACACCATGAGCACCACACTTACTAATGTATATTATATACTGTATATGTGATCAACACCATGAGCACACACACTTACTAATGTATATTATATACTGTATATGTGATCAACACCATGAGCACCACCACACTTACTAATGTATATTATATACTGTATATGTGATCAACACCATGAGCACCACACACTTACTAATGTATATTATATACTGTATATGTGATCAACACCATGAGCACCACACACTACTAATGTATATTATATACTGTATATGTGATCAACACCATGAGCACCACCACACTTACTAATGTATATTATATACTGTATATGTGATCAACACCATGAGCACCACCACACTTACTAATGTATATTATATACTGTATATGTGATCAACACCATGAGCACCACCACACTTACTAATGTATATTATATACTGTATATGTGATCAACACCATGAGCACCACCACACTTACTAATGTATATTATATACTGTATATGTGATCAACACCATGAGCACCACCACACTTACTAATGTATATTATATACTGTATATGTGATCAACACCATGAGCACCACACTTACTAATGTATATTATATACTGTATATGTGATCAACACCATGAGCACCACCACACTTACTAATGTATATTATATACTGTATATGTGATCAACACCATGAGCACCACCACACTACTAATGTATATTATATACTGTATATGTGATCAACACCATGAGCACCACACACTTACTAATGTATATTATATACTGTATATGTGATCAACACCATGAGCACCACCACACTTACTAATGTATATTATATACTGTATATGTGATCAACACCATGAGCACCACCACTTACTAATGTATATTATATACTGTATATGTGATCAACACCATGAGCACCACCACACTTACTAATGTATATTATATACTGTATATGTGATCAACACCATGAGCACCACACTTACTAATGTATATTATATACTGTATATGTGATCAACACCATGAGCACCACCACACTTACTAATGTATATTATATACTGTATATGTGATCAACACCATGAGCACCACACACTTACTAATGTATATTATATACTGTATATGTGATCAACACCATGAGCACCACACTTACTAATGTATATTATATACTGTATATGTGATCAACACCATGAGCACCACCACACTTACTAATGTATATTATATACTGTATATGTGATCAACACCATGAGCACCACCACACTTACTAATGTATATTATATACTGTATATGTGATCAACACCATGAGCACCACCACACTTACTAATGTATATTATATACTGTATATGTGATCAACACCATGAGCACCACCACACTTACTAATGTATATTATATACTGTATATGTGATCAACACCATGAGCACCACACACTTACTAATGTATATTATATACTGTATATGTGATCAACACCATGAGCACCACCACACTTACTAATGTATATTATATACTGTATATGTGATCAACACCATGAGCACCACACACTTACTAATGTATATTATATACTGTATATGTGATCAACACCATGAGCACCACCACACTTACTAATGTATATTATATACTGTATATGTGATCAACACCATGAGCACCACCACACTTACTAATGTATATTATATACTGTATATGTGATCAACACCATGAGCACCACCACACTTACTAATGTATATTATATACTGTATATGTGATCAACACCATGAGCACCACCACACTTACTAATGTATATTATATACTGTATATGTGATCAACACCATGAGCACCACCACACTTACTAATGTATATTATATACTGTATATGTGATCAACACCATGAGCACCACACACTTACTAATGTATATTATATACTGTATATGTGATCAACACCATGAGCACCACCACACTTACTAATGTATATTATATACTGTATATGTGATCAACACCATGAGCACCACACTTACTAATGTATATTATATACTGTATATGTGATCAACACCATGAGCACCACCACACTTACTAATGTATATTATATACTGTATATGTGATCAACACCATGAGCACCACCACACTTACTAATGTATATTATATACTGTATATGTGATCAACACCATGAGCACCACCACACTTACTAATGTATATTATATACTGTATATGTGATCAACACCATGAGCACCACCACACTTACTAATGTATATTATATACTGTATATGTGATCAACACCATGAGCACCACCACACTTACTAATGTATATTATATACTGTATATGTGATCAACACCATGAGCACCACCACACTTACTAATGTATATTATATACTGTATATGTGATCAACACCATGAGCACCACCACACTTACTAATGTATATTATATACTGTATATGTGATCAACACCATGAGCACCACCACACTTACTAATGTATATTATATACTGTATATGTGATCAACACCATGAGCACCACCACACTTACTAATGTATATTATATACTGTATATGTGATCAACACCATGAGCACCACACACTTACTAATGTATATTATATACTGTATATGTGATCAACACCATGAGCACCACCACACTTACTAATGTATATTATATACTGTATATGTGATCAACACCATGAGCACCACACTTACTAATGTATATTATATACTGTATATGTGATCAACACCATGAGCACCACCACACTCACTAATGTATATTATATACTGTATATGTGATCAACACCATGAGCACCACCACACTTACTAATGTATATTATATACTGTATATGTGATCAACACCATGAGCACCACACTTACTAATGTATATTATATACTGTATATGTGATCAACACCATGAGCACCACCACACTACTAATGTATATTATATACTGTATATGTGATCAACACCATGAGCACCACACTTACTAATGTATATTATATACTGTATATGTGATCAACACCATGAGCACCCACACTCACTAATGTATATTATATACTGTATATGTGATCAACACCATGAGCACCACCACACTTACTAATGTATATTATATACTGTATATGTGATCAACACCATGAGCACCACACTCTACTAATGTATATTATATACTGTATATGTGATCAACACCATGAGCACCACCACACTTACTAATGTATATTATATACTGTATATGTGATCAACACCATGAGCACCACCACACTTACTAATGTATATTATATACTGTATATGTGATCAACACCATGAGCACCACCACACTTACTAATGTATATTATATACTGTATATGTGATCAACACCATGAGCACACCACACTTACTAATGTATATTATATACTGTATATGTGATCAACACCATGAGCACCACACTCTACTAATGTATATTATATACTGTATATGTGATCAACACCATGAGCACCACACTTACTAATGTATATTATATACTGTATATGTGATCAACACCATGAGCACCACACTTACTAATGTATATTATATACTGTATATGTGATCAACACCATGAGCACCACACACTACTAATGTATATTATATACTGTATATGTGATCAACACCATGAGCACCACCACACTTACTAATGTATATTATATACTGTATATGTGATCAACACCATGAGCACCACCACACTTACTAATGTATATTATATACTGTATATGTGATCAACACCATGAGCACCACCACACTTACTAATGTATATTATATACTGTATATGTGATCAACACCATGAGCACCACCACACTTACTAATGTATATTATATACTGTATATGTGATCAACACCATGAGCACCACACTTACTAATGTATATTATATACTGTATATGTGATCAACACCATGAGCACCACCACACTTACTAATGTATATTATATACTGTATATGTGATCAACACCATGAGCACCACCACACTTACTAATGTATATTATATACTGTATATGTGATCAACACCATGAGCACCACCACACTTACTAATGTATATTATATACTGTATATGTGATCAACACCATGAGCACCACCACACTTACTAATGTATATTATATACTGTATATGTGATCAACACCATGAGCACCACACTTACTAATGTATATTATATACTGTATATGTGATCAACACCATGAGCACCACCACACTTACTAATGTATATTATATACTGTATATGTGATCAACACCATGAGCACCACACACTTACTAATGTATATTATATACTGTATATGTGATCAACACCATGAGCACCACCACACTTACTAATGTATATTATATACTGTATATGTGATCAACACCATGAGCACCACCACACTTACTAATGTATATTATATACTGTATATGTGATCAACACCATGAGCACCACACTTACTAATGTATATTATATACTGTATATGTGATCAACACCATGAGCACCACCACACTTACTAATGTATATTATATACTGTATATGTGATCAACACCATGAGCACCACACACTTACTAATGTATATTATATACTGTATATGTGATCAACACCATGAGCACCACCACACTCACTAATGTATATTATATACTGTATATGTGATCAACACCATGAGCACCACACTTACTAATGTATATTATATACTGTATATGTGATCAACACCATGAGCACCACACACTTACTAATGTATATTATATACTGTATATGTGATCAACACCATGAGCACCACCACACTTACTAATGTATATTATATACTGTATATGTGATCAACACCATGAGCACACCACACTTACTAATGTATATTATATACTGTATATGTGATCAACACCATGAGCACCACCACACTTACTAATGTATATTATATACTGTATATGTGATCAACACCATGAGCACCACCACACTTACTAATGTATATTATATACTGTATATGTGATCAACACCATGAGCACCACACACTTACTAATGTATATTATATACTGTATATGTGATCAACACCATGAGCACCCACACTTACTAATGTATATTATATACTGTATATGTGATCAACACCATGAGCACCACACACTTACTAATGTATATTATATACTGTATATGTGATCAACACCATGAGCACCACACACTTACTAATGTATATTATATACTGTATATGTGATCAACACCATGAGCACCACACACTTACTAATGTATATTATATACTGTATATGTGATCAACACCATGAGCACCACCACACTTACTAATGTATATTATATACTGTATATGTGATCAACACCATGAGCACCACCACACTTACTAATGTATATTATATACTGTATATGTGATCAACACCATGAGCACCACCACACTTACTAATGTATATTATATACTGTATATGTGATCAACACCATGAGCACCACCACACTTACTAATGTATATTATATACTGTATATGTGATCAACACCATGAGCACCACCACACTTACTAATGTATATTATATACTGTATATGTGATCAACACCATGAGCACCACCACACTTACTAATGTATATTATATACTGTATATGTGATCAACACCATGAGCACCATCACACTTACTAATGTATATTATATACTGTATATGTGATCAACACCATGAGCACCACCACACTACTAATGTATATTATATACTGTATATGTGATCAACACCATGAGCACCACCACACTTACTAATGTATATTATATACTGTATATGTGATCAACACCATGAGCACCACCACACTTACTAATGTATATTATATACTGTATATGTGATCAACACCATGAGCACCACCACACTTACTAATGTATATTATATACTGTATATGTGATCAACACCATGAGCACCACCACACTTACTAATGTATATTATATACTGTATATGTGATCAACACCATGAGCACCACCACACTTACTAATGTATATTATATACTGTATATGTGATCAACACCATGAGCACCACACACTTACTAATGTATATTATATACTGTATATGTGATCAACACCATGAGCACCACCACACTTACTAATGTATATTATATACTGTATATGTGATCAACACCATGAGCACCACCACACTTACTAATGTATATTATATACTGTATATGTGATCAACACCATGAGCACCACCACACTTACTAATGTATATTATATACTGTATATGTGATCAACACCATGAGCACCACCACACTTACTAATGTATATTATATACTGTATATGTGATCAACACCATGAGCACCACCACACTTACTAATGTATATTATATACTGTATATGTGATCAACACCATGAGCACCACCACACTTACTAATGTATATTATATACTGTATATGTGATCAACACCATGAGCACCACCACACTTACTAATGTATATTATATACTGTATATGTGATCAACACCATGAGCACCACCACACTTACTAATGTATATTATATACTGTATATGTGATCAACACCATGAGCACCACCACACTTACTAATGTATATTATATACTGTATATGTGATCAACACCATGAGCACCACCACACTTACTAATGTATATTATATACTGTATATGTGATCAACACCATGAGCACCACCACACTTACTAATGTATATTATATACTGTATATGTGATCAACACCATGAGCACCACCACACTTACTAATGTATATTATATACTGTATATGTGATCAACACCATGAGCACCACCACACTTACTAATGTATATTATATACTGTATATGTGATCAACACCATGAGCACCACCACACTTACTAATGTATATTATATACTGTATATGTGATCAACACCATGAGCACCACCACACTTACTAATGTATATTATATACTGTATATGTGATCAACACCATGAGCACCACCACACTTACTAATGTATATTATATACTGTATATGTGATCAACACCATGAGCACCACCACACTTACTAATGTATATTATATACTGTATATGTGATCAACACATGAGCACCACCACACTTACTAATGTATATTATATACTGTATATGTGATCAACACCATGAGCACCACCACACTTACTAATGTATATTATATACTGTATATGTGATCAACACCATGAGCACCCACACTTACTAATGTATATTATATACTGTATATGTGATCAACACCATGAGCACCACCACACTTACTAATGTATATAATATACTGTATATGTGATCAACACCATGAGCACCACCACTTACTAATGTATATTATATACTGTATATGTGATCAACACCATGAGCACCACACTTACTAATGTATATTATATACTGTATATGTGATCAACACCATGAGCACCACCACACTTACTAATGTATATTATATACTGTATATGTGATCAACACCATGAGCACCACACACTTACTAATGTATATTATATACTGTATATGTGATCAACACCATGAGCCACCACACTTACTAATGTATATTATATACTGTATATGTGATCAACACCATGAGCACCACCACACTTACTAATGTATATTATATACTGTATATGTGATCAACACCATGAGCACCACCACACTTACTAATGTATATTATATACTGTATATGTGATCAACACCATGAGCACCACCACACTTACTAATGTATATTATATACTGTATATGTGATCAACACCATGAGCACCACCACACTTACTAATGTATATTATATACTGTATATGTGATCAACACCATGAGCACCACCACACTTACTAATGTATATTATATACTGTATATGTGATCAACACCATGAGCACCACACACTTACTAATGTATATTATATACTGTATATGTGATCAACACCATGAGCACCACACTTACTAATGTATATTATATACTGTATATGTGATCAACACCATGAGCACCACACACTTACTAATGTATATTATATACTGTATATGTGATCAACACCATGAGCACCACCACACTACTAATGTATATTATATACTGTATATGTGATCAACACCATGAGCACCACACTCTACTAATGTATATTATATACTGTATATGTGATCAACACCATGAGCACCACCACACTTACTAATGTATATTATATACTGTATATGTGATCAACACCACGAGCACCACCACACTTACTAATGTATATTATATACTGTATATGTGATCAACACCATGAGCACCACCACACTTACTAATGTATATTATATACTGTATATGTGATCAACACCACTGAGCACCACCACACTTACTAATGTATATTATATACTGTATATGTGATCAACACCATGAGCACCACCACACTTACTAATGTATATTATATACTGTATATGTGATCAACACCATGAGCACCACCACACTTACTAATGTATATTATATACTGTATATGTGATCAACACCATGAGCACCACCACACTTACTAATGTATATTATATACTGTATATGTGATCAACACCATGAGCACCACCACACTTACTAATGTATATTATATACTGTATATGTGATCAACACCATGAGCACCACCACACTTACTAATGTATATTATATACTGTATATGTGATCAACACCATGAGCACCACACACTACTAATGTATATTATATACTGTATATGTGATCAACACCATGAGCACCACCACACTTACTAATGAATATTATATACTGTATATGTGATCAACACCACTGAGCACCACCACACTTACTAATGTATATTATATACTGTATATGTGATCAACACCACGAGCACCACCACACTTACTAATGTATATTATATACTGTATATGTGATCAACACCATGAGCACCACCACACTTACTAATGTATATTATATACTGTATATGTGATCAACACCATGAGCACCACCACACTTACTAATGTATATTATATACTGTATATGTGATCAACGACCATGAGCACCACCACACTTACTAATGTATATTATATACTGTATATGTGATCAACACCATGAGCACCCACACTTACTAATGTATATTATATACTGTATATGTGATCACACCATGAGCACCATCCACACTTACTAATGTATATTATATACTGTATATGTGATCAACACCATGAGCACCATCACACTTACTAATGTATATTATATACTGTATATGTGATCAACTACCATGAGCACACCACACTTACTAATGTATATTATATACTGTATATGTGATCAACACCATGAGCACCACCACACTTACTATGAATATTATATACTGTATATGTGATCAACACCATGAGCACCACACACTTACTAATGTATATTATATACTGTATATGTGATCAAGCACCATGAGCACCACCACACTTACTAATGTATATTATATACTGTATATGTGATCATCACCATGAGCACCACCACACTTACTAATGTATATTATATACTGTATATGTGATCAACACCATGAGCACCACCACACTTACTAATGTATATTATATACTGTATATGTGATCAACACCATGAGCACCATCACACTTACTAATGTATATTATATACTGTATATGTGATCAACACCATGAGCACCACCACACTTACTAATGTATATTATATACTGTATATGTGATCAACACCATGAGCACCACCACACTTACTAATGTATATTATATACTGTATATGTGATCAACACCATGAGCACCACCACACTTACTAATGTATATTATATACTGTATATGTGATCAACACCATGAGCACCACCACACTTACTAATGAATATTATATACTGTATATGTGATCAACACCATGAGCACCACCACACTTACTAATGTATATTATATACTGTATATGTGATCAACACCTTGAGCACCACCACACTTACTAATGATATTATATACTGTATATTGATCAACACCATGAGCACCATCACACTTACTAATGTATATTATATACTGTATATGTGATCAACACATGAGCACCACCACACTACTAATGTATATTATATACTGTATATGTGATCAACACCATGAGCACCACCACACTTACTAATGTATATTATATACTGTATATGTGATCAACACCATGAGCACCACAACTTACTAATGTATATTATATACTGTATATGTGATCAACACCATGAGCACCACACACTTACTAATGTATATTATATACTGTATATGTGATCAACACCATGAGCACCACCACACTTACTAATGTATATTATATACTGTATATGTGATCAACACCATGAGCACCACCACTCTACTAATGTATATTATATACTGTATATGTGATCAACACCATGAGCACCCACACTTACTAATGTATATTATATACTGTATATGTGATCAACACCATGAGCACCACACACTACTAATGTATATTATATACTGTATATGTGATCAACACCATGAGCACCACCACACTTACTAATGTATATTATATACTGTATATGTGATCAACACCATGAGCACCACCACTTACTAATGTATATTATATACTGTATATGTGATCAACACCATGAGCACCACCACACTTACTAATGTATATTATATACTGTATATGTGATCAACACCATGAGCACCACACTTACTAATGTATATTATATACTGTATATGTGATCACACCATGAGCACCACCACACTTACTAATGTATATTATATACTGTATATGTGATCAACACCATGAGCACCCACACTTACTAATGTATATTATATACTGTATATGTGATCAACACCATGAGCACCACACTTACTAATGTATATTATATACTGTATATGTGATCAACACCATGAGCACCACACACTTACTAATGTATATTATATACTGTATATGTGATCAACACCATGAGCACCACCACACTTACTAATGTATATTATATACTGTATATGTGATCAACACCATGAGCACCACCACACTTACTAATGTATATTATATACTGTATATGTGATCAACACCATGAGCACCACACACTACTAATGTATATTATATACTGTATATGTGATCAACACCATGAGCACCACCACACTTACTAATGTATATTATATACTGTATATGTGATCAACACCATGAGCACCACACTACTAATGTATATATATACTGTATATGTGATCAACACCATGAGCACCACACACTTACTAATGTATATTATATACTGTATATGTGATCAACACCATGAGCACCACCACACTCACTAATGTATATTATATACTGTATATGTGATCAACACCATGAGCACCACACTTACTAATGTATATTATATACTGTATATGTGATCAACACCATGAGCACACCACACTTACTAATGTATATTATATACTGTATATGTGATCAACACCATGAGCACCACACTTACTAATGTATATTATATACTGTATATGTGATCAACACCATGAGCACCACCACACTTACTAATGTATATTATATACTGTATATGTGATCAACACCATGAGCACCACCACACTTACTAATGTATATTATATACTGTATATGTGATCAACACCATGAGCACCAACACTCACTAATGTATATTATATACTGTATATGTGATCAACACCATGAGCACACCACACTTACTAATGTATATTATATACTGTATATGTGATCAACACCATGAGCACCACCACACTTACTAATGTATATTATATACTGTATATGTGATCAACACCATGAGCACCACACTTACTAATGTATATTATATACTGTATATGTGATCAACACCATGAGCACCACACACTTACTAATGTATATTATATACTGTATATGTGATCAACACCATGAGCACCACCACACTTACTAATGTATATTATATACTGTATATGTGATCAACACCATGAGCACCACCACACTTACTAATGTATATATATACTGTATATGTGATCAACACCATGAGCACCACCACACTTACTAATGTATATTTAT